>NC_064762.1:42648428-42805928 GCF_011397635.1 Epinephelus fuscoguttatus
ATGATCATCTCTCTGCATCTCTCTCTGCCCCTTCTGTCTCATGGGGTCCTGAGGATAGAGGGATGTTGTATGATGTAAAGCCCTGTGAGGCAAATTGTGATTTGTGATATTGATTGATTGATTGATCGATATTTGTTTCTTGACTCAACAGCATTCAGTGACAGTATTTCAGTTACAGATGTAGTAAATTTAAAGACTCTGCAATGTTGCACCATTGCTCACTCAGAAATATTAACAAATAATTTGCAATATTAGGCTATAGGAATTATGTTCCATCAGTGTGACTAATAACATCATTGATAGAGATTATTAGTCATTGATAGTACGTCTTTGAAGCGTCATAAAGATTTTTAAAATGTAAACAATAAGACCTACATATTATGAGCATTAAACATTTCAGAGCTGATCTGACAGACTGACAGTCTGGTCCTTGTGCACAGTGTTATTAAAACAAATACATATAAAACCGACAGAGGTTTGATTTGATCATCACACATGTCAAGGTTTCATTAGGTCACATGGCTTATGTCTACAAATTGCAAAATATATGCTCACACCACCTTCATAAGAACCCTTTACAGTTTTTAAAACTGAGTTTGACTTATGATTCTGGCTATTGTGGTACAACATGTGGGAAGTATATATTAATATCTGATGGTATACATATGACAACAATCATATGTCTACAATAGCAGTAGAAGTATGGCACACACAGACAGACACAGACAGACACACACTCCACTCCCTGTTCCCTCTCTCTCTCTCTCTCTCTCTCCCCCCTCTGTCCTCTTTCTCCCTTCTCTCCCTTTCTGCATGTCGAGAACTCGGCCGTCTATGTCTGTCTGTCTGTGTGTGTCGTACTTCTACTGTTATTATACACATATGATTAGTTTCACATATGTATACAATCAGATATTAATTCAACATATTGGTTTAGATTTTAGAAGTGTTAGAAAGTGCAGGACACAACTCCTCATGATGATCTCTGGAAGAAAAGATGAGGGCCAACACACTGTAAAACTGTGATTAAGGTGACATTTTTCAGTCCATAGACATACAAGCTTTTTTTTTTGCGTTCAGAACAAATTTATCTATCTGGTGATGTTTTCAGATTGAAGATGGGACCCATGGTTTGGGATCTGGAAGGATTTGTTTGAGAAAGTTTCAAGCCATTCTGCTCTGTGTGTGAGCTGCATGCAGTCCTTAATTAGTATAACAAAAAACTCGCACACATTATTCTTCAACGTGTCCTTATCAATTATTGTGCGTAACTTTTTCAATCCTCAAATGGTTTGGATATAATGGCGTGTTACAGGTGATGTGCTCCCAACCCTCCTGAGGATTTGTTGTGCCACCTGGACCCACGAAAATGCCCGCTGTGATGGGTAGGAACCACTTAGAAAGACCAAACCAAAACTGCCTCGTTCGTCTCATCAAGACCTACAAATGTCGTGCTGCAACCCCTGACCTAACTCCAACAGGAAGTGAGCTGTCGGTCTTTGAATGTAAGATGGCGTTTTTCACAAATTCTGTCGATCAAAAATTATTTGCTCCTACACCGTTTATCATAACTGCTTCAAACTTGCACAAATTACAGCTCTACCCCTGCTGAACATTACTTGTGAAGGACTTTGTCATAACTTGAACGGTTTGGATTTTAGAAGCGTTAGAAGGTGCAGGACACAACTCCTCATGATCATCTCTGGAAGAAAAGATGAGAGCCAATGCACTGTAAACTTGTGATTAAGGTAACATTTTTCAGTCCATAGACATACAAGCTTTATATTTTTGCGTTCAGAACAAATTTATCTATCTGGTGATGCTTTCAGATTGAAGATGGGACCCACGGTTTGGGATCTGGAAGGATTTGTTTGAGAAACTTTCAAGCCATTCTGCTCTCTGTGTCAGCTGCAGCTCTCCTTAATTAGCATAACAAAGGCTTCACTCTGACAGTCTGTGTGTTAGAGTGAAGTGTGTATGTGTGTGGTCACACACACATGAGGTTTTAAATTACTTTAAAAATGACCTTTAAAGTATTTCCATTTCTTTTATCAATTTTATGTCTCTGAACCCAAGAGACTGACCTGGAGGGTTGCAGTAAATCACCTCATTTCAATTACAAGTCAGTAACAGTGTTACAAACATCAGGAAAGAATATACATCTTTGAGGAAATGTTACATTCAACAACACAGTAGTCTCATCAAACACTTTCTTTTGATGTAATTGACAGAAAAATTAAATGCTGTGTATTTGATGCATACAACATTATGTATACTTCGTGCAATCTGTAAGTTTGTCTGCCACAAACAGGAAGTATGTGAACATGTGAGATATGTCAATATGTCAGCAAACTCTCTCTCTCTCTCTCTCTCTCTCTCTCTCTCTCTCTCTCTCTCTCTCTCTCTCTCTCGTGTCCTGTTACTGCATGTCAGTAACTCGGCCTCTTCTTCAGAGCCTTTGTGCTCCACCGTCTTGCAGGTTAACTTCTATCACAAACTGTCAAAGTTTCATTAGGTCACATGGCTTATGTCTACAACCTTCAAAATATACGCTCACACCACCTTCATAAGAACCCTGTATTTTTATAAAACATGTTTATAAAACATCACACCTGTCCCCTTCGGGACGGTGTGAACAACTAAAAAATATTAAATATTAATATATTTCTCTACATTTTTTTGCTTAAATCTTTGAACCAACTTGTACTCAGATTATGCATATCAAATATTTATTCCTTCTGAGGATTTTCACAATTTTTTTGCCATTTTATTTACATGAAGTCACTGTTACTTTAATGAAAAAAATCATGAATTAAGATTAACTATATAATAAATGTTGGATGGATTTTTTATTTTATTTACCACAGTCTGTGATATGTGAATGATAAATAACAACACCAATTTTGATGCATTATCATTTTTGGGGTCAGTTTCTATTTTTCAATAAAAATAGACACTGTTCCCCTTCAGGACTTTTTTTTGTCTTTGTTGAAAAACAACCATAAAAAAATTAATTTTTTTTTGGGTTTTTAAATCCTAGTCAGAGTATACATGCCAAATATTCATTGTGGGTGTATGTATGAGAGAGATAGACAGAGAGAGAGAGAGAGAGAGAGAGAGAGAAAATAATGTAACCTTAAAGCAACCTGCAACTCATAATTTGCAATTTTTAGCGACACAATTACACACACACACACACACACACACACACACTCCACTCCCTGCCCCCCCCCCCCCCCACTATCTCTCTTTCCCCCCTCTGTCGCTCTCACATACCTGACATAATACCATAGACCAAATTGACCAGCTCATGTGTGTCGTTTCTACATTTTCCTAAATAAATGCCTAATAGCAAAAACTTGTCAGAACAAGATTTCGTGGTGTAACTCTTTTGCTTCATTAACAATTGAAATCAAATCTGAAGCTACAACTGTGCTGCAGCACCACACCATCAAATACATGTAGTCCAGATTTGTATTCCAGGTAGGAGGTTCAACAAACTTTGAGTGTAACCCTGAACTTGAGTTGATTTACTCTGAGATGGGAAACTCTGAGTTACCGGTTCCAGAACAGTTGATGTGAGTTAGTTCAGTCAACTCTGAGTATGTTTACTGTGAGTTAAGCTGACAATAAAAGCTGCCATCAATGGACAATGGATGTGTTGTTTGATCATCACACATGTCAAAGTTTCATTAGGTCACATGGCTTATGTCTACAGCTTTCAAATATGCGCTCACACCACTTTCATAAGAACCCTATATTTTTAAACCTGCGGTCCCCCTTATAAAACATCACACCTGTCCCCTTCGGGACGGTGTGAACAACTAAAAAATATGAAATATTAATATATTTCTCTACATTTTTTTGCTTAAATCTTTGAACCAACTTGTACTCAGATTATGCATATTAAATATTCATTCCTTTTGAGGATTTTCACAATTTATTTGCCATTTTATTTACATGAAGTCACTGATAATTTAATGAAAACAAAAATGAATTGAGATTAACTATATAATAAATTAAATGATTTTTTTTATTTCATTTACCACAGTCTGTGATATGTGAATGATAAATAACAACACCAATTTTGATGCATTATCATTTTTGGGGGCAGTTTCTATTTTTCAATAAAAATAGACACTGTTCCCCTTCAGGACTTTTTTTTGTTTTTGTTGAAAAACAACCATAAAAATATTGTTTTGTTTTTTTTTTTTGATTTTTAACTCCTAGTCAGAGTATACATACCAAATATTCATTGTGTGTGTATGTATGAGAGAGAAAGACAGGGAGATATATATATATATATATATATATGTATACATATATATATATGTAGGGAGAGAGAGAGAGAGAGAGAGATGGAGAAAAAACATAATGTAACCTTAGAGCAACCTGCAGCTCATAATTTGCAAATTTTAGCGACACAATTACACTCACACACACACACATACATACACACCCTCTGTCCTCTCTCTCCCTTCTCTCCCTCTCTGCATGTCACTAACTCTGCCGTACTGCATGTCAGTAGTATACATACCAAATATTCATTGTGGGTGTATGTATAAGAGAGATAGACAGAGAGAGAGAGAGACATGGAGAAAAAAAATAATGTCTCTCCCTCTCTCCCTCCCTTCTCTCCCTCTCTGCATGTCACTAACTCTGCCGTGCTGCATGTCAGTAACTCGGCCACTTCTCCAGAGCCTTTGTGTTCCACTGTCTTGCAGGTTAACTTCTATCACAGCGGTGCCTGGATAGTGTGACGTGTGTGGTTGTGTTGCTGCTGTGGTGTCAAATGCCACCTGCTGATTCTGTTATCATTAGTCATTTGTCAAACTGAACTTGAAGTGCCTGTGCTGTCACCTAAATACATGGTCATTAATTAGCATAACAATGGCTTCACTCTGACAGACACAAGCCTGTGTGTGTGTTTGTGTGTGTGTTGTTTGATCATCACTCATGTCAAAGTTTCATTAGGTCACATGGCTTATGTCTATAACTTTCAAAATATACGCTCACACCATCTTTATAAGAAACCTTTACAGTTTTTAAAATTGAGTTTGACTTATGGTTCTGGCTATTGTGGTACAACATGTGGGAAGTATATATTAATATTTGATAGCATACATATGTGACAATAATCATATGTGTATATTAACAGTAGAAGTATGGCACACACAGACACACACATACACAGACCCACTCCACTCCCTGTCCCCTCTCTCTCTCTCTCTCTCTCTCTCTCTCTCTCTCTCCGTCCCCTCTGTCCTCTTTCTCCCTTTTCTCACTCCACTCCCTGTCCCCTCTCTCTCTCTCTCTCTCGCTCCATCCCCTCTGTCCTCTTTCTCCCTTCTCTCCCTCTCTGCATGTCGCTAACTCGGCCGTCTATGTCTGTCTGTCTGTGTGTGTCATACTTCTACTGTTATTATACACATATGATTAGTGTCACATATGTATACAATCAGATTTTAATTCAGCATTTGTAGGTCTTACTATATATTTGTGTCTGTTTGCTGCACTTAGATCCTCACAACAGCCAATACCCATCACTCAAGCTTTCACTAGGTTACATGATTTCAAATGAATATGGATGTGTTGTTTGATCATCACACATGTCAAAGTTTCATTAGGTCACATGGCTTATGTCTACAGCTTTCAAAATATACGCTCACACCACCTTCATAAGAAACCTTTACAGTTCTTAAAATTGAGTTTGACTTATGATTCTGGCCATTGTGGTACAACATGTGGAAAGTATATATTAATGTCTGATACTATACGTATGTGACAATAATCACATGTGTATATTAACAGTAGAAGTATGGCACACACAGACAGATAGAGACACAGACACACACTCCACTGCTTGTCCCCCCCCCCCCCCTCCCCCCTCTGTCCTCTTTCTCCCTTTTATCCCTCTCTGTATGTGGCTAACTCGGCCGTCTATGTCTGTCTGTCTGTGTGTGTCATACTTCTACTGTTATTATACAAATATGATAAGTGTCACATATGTATACAATCAGATAATATTTCAACATATTGTACTATAATTGCCAGAATTATAATTATAATATTATTACTTTCATTAATGTTGTTGTAAGCTACATTATGTGCAATAAACATTTCAGAGCTGCTCTGACAGATTGACAGTCTGATCCTTGTGCACAGTGTCATTAAAACAAATAAATATAAAAACGACAGAGGTTTGATTTGAGCTGAGGATAATTCATGCAGTGTAATATTTGAACATTAAGACAAAAAGTGATGTTCAAAGAAATGACTGATCTGCATAAATTCAGTAATTTAAGACAGTCCTGAGTAACAAAGAAATATGCAGCAGGTTAACTTCTATCACAGCGGTGCCTGGATCGTGTGACGTGTGAGGTTGTGTTGCTGCTGTAGTGTGAAATGACTCCTGCTGATTTTGTTAACATTAGTCATTAGTCAAACTGAGCTTGAAGTGCCTCTGCTGTCACCTAAGTACGTGGTCATTAATTAGCATAACAATGGCTTCACTCTGACAGACACTGGCCTGTGTGTGTTTGTGTGTGTGTGTTGTTTGATCATCGCACATGTCAAAGTTTCATTATGTCACATGGCTTACGTCTGCAACTTTAGCTGGGGGACGACGGCGGGGGGCCGAGGTCCCTCCCAACGCTGCTTGGCAGCTTTAATTTACAATTAAAATTCTAATAAAAATTAGCACCTCTTTCTTGTCACAATTGGGAACCATGTGTATAATCTCTCCAAAGAGACGCTCCCCTCTTAAGTCACAGTTTAAAGCAAGTACGCAGCCAGTTTTATATGTCTGACCAAGCAAACAGACAGGGTGAGCCACATGGATTGTGCTGCAAGTGCCGATATAACAGCCAAATGCTTTCAGATTTTCAATGACCAGATCACTTTTTCCAAAGATCCAACCATGACTGGAAAGGCATTTGGAATAGTCATTTTTTTGTCACTGGATCACAAAATTTCCAATTAGGGACCATGCACTCTCAAATCACAAACACCATAACTTCAAAAGTGGGCCAAACTTTATCATCATGCGCCAATAGTGAGTCATAAAATGATGTTCTGGGGTGAGCGGCCTGTCTGGATAAAGAATCTTGAACAAATGGTGACACTAGCACAACTTACGCCACTGCCTGAAGCTTGGTAATAAGCACCACAACATTTGATCTCTTCCCACCTGAGATGGGCATGTCATAAACATGCTCAAAGAAACAATTGACTAATTCGAGTTGGACAGGATATGCCACATTGCAAACCCATAAAATTTTGAACAACTTGTTTATGGCACATGTTAAAACTTCATCTTGAAGTGGAATGGCGACTTTGTCATTCTTTGCCACGACGATGTACTGAGCTGTTGTACTGGGGTCTCCTAAACACACAAGCTTGGGCTGATGGACTCCCACTGCTGCTTCAAAAGATCCCTCTGAGAGAGTATCGATATAATTCATATAGATAGAGAGAGAGAACTTTTCATTAATGAGGTTCTTTTCCCTCAAATCCCCCGAAAGACTCTTCACTGTGGTCTTTGCCCTCTTTTCTCTGGCCATGGCATTCTTCTTCTCTCGCTCCAGACTTTCCACTCTTGCTAGGGCTTCATTGAGTCTGGTCTTAAGGGAGGTAGGAGAAGTAGGCAAGGCATAGCCGTGATCATAGAAGAAAGAGGGATGAACATGGTTTGAGTGACGTTTCACTTCACACACATCACTTTGACACCACTAGTGTATGGCCCACATTCTTTCTTATAGTCATCACCTGTCAAAGCCACTGCCAGCACCGTGTGTGTGTGTGTGTGTGTGTGTGTGTGTGTGTGTGTGTGTGTGTGTGTGTGTGCCAGGAATGCATGTTCAACATGTCTTCAATTGTGTGTGTATGGGTTTATTTGTGAGTGAATTTAATATGAGTGGCAGCAAACAAGCGATATTTTAATATGTCCAGGACCATTATGATATGATGTTTAAAGTAGAAATACTCACATCATTAGGCTGAGGTTGTGGGTGTGAGGTTGCAGTTTCTGGGGCATCCTGAGAGGCCATGGAGAGGCTCTCTTCAGCTCTTCTGGAGGTAGACGTAGTGCTGCCCTTTTCCGGCTAAAATGAGCTAAAATGAAGAAGCAGAATACTTAAAAAGAATATAAAATATATATATATATATATATATATATATATATATATATATACATACGTATATATATAGTATACAGGGATAAGTCTGCACCTCGTGGACGTGCTGACGTATTGTGGTAAGCAAGTTGTGTCATTTCCGGTGTTTCTGTGACAGCGTCTCTGTATTGCTCTGGTGAATTCTAGTAGCCTGTTTTCTCACTTCAGTTGCTTTAATGTCTACTTCCAGTCTTAACCCACACTGGTTCTATTTAAGCACTTATAGCTCTCCTCCTTTCTACGACCTTCTCGCTAAGCTCTTAGCTGTTGTTTGCACATTACTAGCCTTGGTAGCTACATTAGCTTTACAGCTAGCGATGGCTTCTCCCTCTGCTCTTTCTTGCTCAGTGTGCCAAATGTTCAGTTATGCCTCTGCCTCCTTTAGCGACAGTGGTAATTGTAATAAGTGTAGCTTATTTGCTGCGTTGGAGGCGAGGCTTAGTGAATTAGAAGCGCGGCTCCGCACCATGGAAAACCATTCAGTAGCTGCGGTAGTTAGCCAGCCCCCTGTAGCCGGTGGAGCCGCATAGCCGTAGCCTCTGCTAACTGTCCTCCGGTAACTCCCGTTCAGCCAGGAGGTTGGGTTACGGTTCACCAGAAGCACAGCTCCAAGCCGAAGCCCGCGGCTCACCACCAGCCTGTTCACGTTTCCAACCGCTTTTCCCCACTCAGCGACACACCCGCTGAGTATAAAACTCTGGTTATTAGCAGCTCTATTCTGAGGAACGTGAAGTTAGCAACACTAGCGGCCATAGTCAAATGTATCCCTGGGGCCAGAGCGGGCGACATTGAATCTAATTTAAAACTGCTGGCTAAAGCTAAACGTAGATTCAGTAAGATTGTTATTCATGTCGGCGGCAATGACACCCGGTTACGCCAATCGGAGGTCACTAAAATTAATGTTGCCTCAGTGTGTGAATATGCCAAAATGATGTCGGCCTCCGCAGTTTTCTCTGGACCCCTCCCAAATCTGACCAGTGATGACATGTTTAGCCGCATGTCATCATTTAATCGCTGGCTGTCCAGGTGGTGTCCAGCAAACGATGTGGGTTTCGTTAATAATTGGCAAATTTTCTGGGGGAAACCTGGTTTTATTAGGAGAGACAGCATTCATCCCACTTTGGATGGAGCTGCTCTCATTTCTAGGAACCTGGCAAACTTTATTAGTAATTTAAATCCCTGACAACCCAGAGTTGAGATCAGGACTCAGAGACGCAGTCCTATTCGCCTCTCTGAGCTTCTAGTTCAGTTACCCAGCCATAGTTTTCATAGTTTTATACAAACGGTGTCTGTCCCCTGACCACCTAAATTATTTAAATCTAAAATTAAACAAAGAGGAGTTGTGCATAACAACCTCATAAAAATTAAAATCTCTTCTGTGACAGAAAGACAAAACAGGAGAATTAAATGCGGACTGTTAAATATCAGGTCTCTATCATCTAAAGCAGTGTTAGTAAACGAATTAATATCAGATAATCATGTTGATTTACTCAGTCTCACTGAAACCTGGCTGTGTCCAGATGAATATGTTAGTCTAAATGAATCCACTCCTCCCAGTCATAGTAATACCCACATTCCTCGAGGCAGCGGCCGAGGAGGGGGAGTTGCAGCCATTTTTAACTCTAGTCTGTTAATCAGCCCTAAACCTAAACTAGATTATAATTCATTTGAAAGTCTCATTTTTAGTCTTTTACATCCGACCTGGAAAACCTCACAACCACTTTTATTTGTTATAGTGTACCGTGCTCCTGGCCCGTATTCTGAATTTGTATCTGAATTCTCAGCGTTTTTATCCAGTTTAGTTTTTAAATCAGATAAAGTTATTATTGTAGGCGATTTTAACATTCATGTTGACGTTGATAATGACTCCCTGACTACCGCGTTTATCTCATTATTAGACTCCATTGGCTTCAGTCAGGGTGTACATGAACCCACTCATTGTTTTAACCATACCCTCGATCTAGTTCTCACGTATGGAATTGAAATTGATAACCTAAAAGTCTTTCCACAGAATCCCTCGCTATCGGTTCATTATCTTATTACTTTTGATTTCTTTTTACTCGATTACACGCCACTCAGCAACAGTTACTATACTAGATGTTTATCAGATAGTGCTGTCGCAAAATTTAAGGAAAAGATTACTCCGTCGTTAAATTCAATGCCAAGTCCCTCAGTAACAGAGGTTTCCCGTACCGACATTGATCATTTTGTCGATAGCGCCGTAGGCTCGCTGCGAACAACACTTGACTCTGTAGCTCCTCTTAAAAAGAAGGTAAAAAAGCAAAGAAAGTTCGCTCCTTGGTATAACTCTCAAACCCGTAAGTTAAAACAAATATCTCGAAAATTTGAAAGGAATTGGCGATTAACCAAACTGGACGAATCTCATTTGATCTGGACAGACAGTCTCAAAACTTATAAGAGGGGCTTCCGCAATGCCAGAGCAAACTATTACTCAGCATTAATAGAAGAAAACAAGAATAACCCCAGATTTCTTTTCAGCACTGTAGCCAGGCTGACTGAGAGTCAAAACTCTATTGATCCTTGTGTTCCTTTAGCCCTTAGCAGTAATGATTTTATGAGCTTTCTTAGTGACAAAATTCTAACTATTAGAGGCAAAATTCATGACCTCCTGTCCTCAGATAGTACCTATCTAACCTCAAACACAGCTGTAAAACCTAATATATATTTAGATTGCTTCTCTCCAATTTCTCTTCAAGAATTGACCGCATTGATTTCTTCATCTAAATCATCAACGTGTCTCTTAGACCCCATCCCAACTAGGCTACTTAAGGAGGTCTTTCCTTTAGTTAACACTCATATATTAGATATGATCAATATATCCTTATTAACAGGCTATGTACCACAGTCTTTTAAGGTAGCTGTAATTAAACCTCTACTAAAAAAGCCCACCCAGGATCCAGAGGTGTTAGCCAACTATAGACCAATATCTAATCTTCCCTTTATGTCAAAGATCCTTGAGAAAGTAGTCGCAGACCAGCTGTGTGATTTTCTCCATGATAATAATTTATTTGAGGAATTTCAGTCAGGATTTAGAGTGCATCATAGCACTGAGACAGCACTAGTCAAAATTACAAATGACCTTCTGATTGCTTCAGACAAAGGACTTGTCTCTGTACTTGTTTTATTAGATCTTAGTGCAGCATTTGACACTATTGACCATCAAATTCTACTGCTGAGACTGGAACACTTAATTGGCCTAAAAGGTTCTGCACTGAGCTGTTTAAATCTTATTTATCTGATCGTTTTCAGTTTGTTGACATCCATAATGAATCATCCTTACGTACCAAAGTTTGTTTTGGAGTTCCGCAAGGTTCTGTGCTCGGACCAATCCTATTTACTCTATATATGCTTCCTTTAGGTAACATCATTAGAAATCACTCTATAAATTTCCATTGTTATGCGGATGATACACAGTTGTATTTATCGATGAAGCCAGAAGAAACTAATCAATTAACTAAACTCCATAACTGCCTTCAAGACATAAAAACTTAGATGAGCACCAATTTCCTGATGTTAAATTCAGACAAAACTGAAGTTATTGTTCTTGGCCCCAAACAACTCAGAGACTCTTTATCTGATGACATAGTTTCTCTAGATGGCATTGCTCTGGCCTCTAGCACTACCGTAAGAAGCCTCGGAGTGATCAAGATTTGTCCTAAAATTCTCATTTAAAACAAACCTCACGGACTGCATTTTTTCATCTACGTAATATTGCAAAAATTAGGCCTATCCTGACGCGAAAAGATGCAGAAAAATTGGTCCACGCTTACCTCAAGGCTGGATTACTGTAACTCTCTATTATCAGGTAGCTCTAGTAAGTCCTTAAAAACTCTCCAGCTAATTCAGAATGCAGCAGCACGTGTACTAACAGGAACTAAGAAACGTGATCATATTTCTCCTGTTTTAGCTTCTCTGCACTGGCTCCCTGTAAAATCCAGAACTGAATTTAAAATCCTACTGTTAACTTGTAAAGCTCTAAATGGTCAAGCTCCGTCATATCTTAGAGAGCTCATAGTGTCATATTATCCCACCAGAACACTGCGCTCTGAGAACGCAGGGTTACTCGTGGTCCCTAAAGTCTCCAAAAGTAGATCAGGAGCCAGAGCCTTCAGCTGTCAGGCTCCTCTCCTGTGGAATCATCTTCCTGTTACTGTCCGGGAGGCAGACACCGTCTCCACATTTAAGACTAGACTTAAGACTTTCCTCTTTGATGAAGCTTATAGTTAGGGCTGGCTCAGGCTTGCCCTGTACCAGCCCCTAGTTAGGCTGACTTAGGCCTAGTCTGCCGGAGGACCCCGCTATAATACACCGGGCACCTTCTCTCCTTCTCTCTCTCTCTGGTATTCTATTACTGCATCTTGCTAACTCGGCCATTCTGGATGTCACTAACTCGGCTTCTTCTCCGGAGCCTTCGTGCTCCACTGTCTCTCAGATTAACTCATATCGCAATAGTGCCTGGACAGCGTGACGTGTGTGGTTGTGCTGCTGCCGTGGTCCTGCCAGATGCCTCCTGCTGCTGCTGCCATCATTAGTCATTAGTCATACTTCTACTGTTATTATACACATATGACTATTGTCACACATGTATACTGCCAGATATTAATACATACTTTCAACATATTATACCACAGTAGCCAGAACTATACCTATAATATTATTACTTTCAACAATGTTGTTGTAAGCTACTGTCATTACCTGCATCTCTCTCTCTCTCTCTCTCTCTCTCTCTCTCTCTCTCTCTGTGTCTCATTGTGTCATGTGGATTACTGTTAATTTGTCATGCTGATCTGTTCTGTACGACATCTATTGCACGTCTGTCCGTCCTGGAAGAGGGATCCCTCCTCAGTTGCTCTTCCTGAGGTTTCTACCGTTTTTTTTCCCCGTTAAAGGGTTTTTTTGGGGGAGTTTTTCCTTATCCGCTGCGAGGGTCATAAGGACAGAGGGATGTCGTATGCTGTAAAGCCCTGTGAGGCAAATTGTGATTTGTGATATTGGGCTTTATAAATAAAATTGATTGAAATTGATTGATTGATAAGTATCTCACCCTGCCCTGTGATTGATAATAGAATATTTACATTTATGAATGCTAATAGCCTTATGATGATACACCTACTCTTTGGAGGTGAACCGGGAAGCTGAAGATGGATGGAATAACACCATCTTTGAGTCGGACAATCTGACCTGTCCTATCAAAATCGTCCTGCTTAAAATGCTCACTGCAAAGCACGGATGAATCACTTGCAGTGAATCCTTACCTCCTCAAAGCCACTTCCCACTTGTTCCTCACATCTTTGTCTTTGGGAAACCTTCAAAATGAAAACGGGAGATTTGGAAGAGTCTACACAAAAACATTTTACAAAGGAGGTCAAGCTTATTTTCTTCCTTCTTCTTCCTATTTCCTATTATTCCTATTTTCCTATTTACTTCTTCTTCCTATTTTCTTCTTTCAAATTTCTTAGAACCTTTCTTCAACAAAGCTCCTATTTTGATGCATATCTGTTGATAATGAACCAAAGCTGCTGAAATTGTGAGTAAGCTTGTTTGCAAACTATTCTACAGTCAGATGTTCTGTTGTCTGTATTTTTAAGTAAGTGGGGTGGGTATGAGACATGAGAGGTACCTTACTTTTGTTAGGGTGAAAATATTACATGTGAATAATACAGTCTGTGCCACCTGTGTAAAATTTGCTGGTCAACGTTATACCAGTAATATTTGTTTTATTTCTACAATAGCAATCTTGTGTCAGTTGTAATCTAAGTCAGTGGAATATATGATTTATAAAGTCTCAGTTAGTCTTCATAGCCGGGTTAACACTAGCACTAAACATAGCCTAGCTAATGTTAGCTGGCTACGATTTCGCTGGTGGACATTAAGACAGTATTCACAAAATGCAACCAATAATAATGTTCAATCTTACTTGTGAAAGGTAATCCCCTGAGCCCTGTTTTCAATAGTCTGCCAATTTGAACAGGAATACGCCACACAGTGCTCAGGCATCTTGTATCTTCTGCTGCTTTGGTAGGATGACCGGTTCAAGATGGCGGTCTTTGGGTGTTACGGCTCCCAGCCGTTAGTGTGTGTTATTAGTGTTGTATATTATATGCTTCGTATTTTTGCCGTGGGTTTTCCTCGTCCGTTATTTTTTAGTTCGAGTGAGTGCTCCTGTTTGTTGTACAATCTTTGCTCATTGACAGATCCCGCCTCCCGCCGACAGCCATTGGTCCTCCGCAGCTGCAGATGAACTGTCAACGAGCCTGATGAGCTGACAACAAGCCCGATCCACTTCAAATAGCAGTGCTCCTCAGTCCGCGTAGAGGGCTGTCACTGATCAGTGTTGCACTCCTCCTCGATTGCCTTTTCTGTGAATTTTGCTTGATCTGTGTATTTTGACCTTTGTGAGATTTGTTAGTTCATAGCTTGTACTGATTATTAGCTTTGCTTGTTAGCAAATTCAGTCTTTGTGTTAGTAGCGTGTTCCCCTCGCTGTGCTTCGGCACTCCTTACATTATGTAATAGTATTTTTGTATAGATTGTCAAGAAGCAGTAGGGGTAAACTGCCATTTATTTTGATCCCCTTTTTCTCCTGTTTTTGTTAGTTTAGGGAGTCAGGTTTAGTTTTGTAATTTTGTTTGTTTCTTTGTTTCCTTCCAGGGCTAGACAGACTGGTTGAGAAGTAAGTTTCATTTTGTTCATTTATGTTGTACCTCTGTTCCCCTAGCCTGGGGCATAACAGCATCCAATAATGTTTATAGATTGTTCACAAACCAATTATTACCACAGACAAATATTCGAAATAGTGTATAAAATATGGGTAGCCTACATACACAGTAAACTGTCTGTGCCAAAAAATGTCCATTAAAATACTTTGTATTAATATTATTTTCCAGTTTCACTGAGTTAAAAACACAGTGTGCCAAATGTAGTCTAAGAAATGACGCGATGACAGAACACAATAAATAGTATATTGTTATGTTATTATATGAAGCGTCAGTCGTGCAAAATAATATAACTTTAGTTTATGAAGAGATAAGACAGAGCCCTCTCCTCTCCTTTTTATATGCTCTACTCACAAGTGTGTGAATTTACCTGGATATGAAGCGTCCGTGGCGCCAAATATTGTAATGGTAGTTTCTAAAGAGCTAAGACAGGAAAAAAAAAAAAAAAAAAAAAATTCAGCAGCAGCGGTCATATTTCAGCAGCTAGTTGCATATAGGGGAAACACTGTTTTTTAACATTGTGGCAATGAATTCTCTCAATTGCAGTATTTTGTACGGTTTGACCATTAAAAAAGTTATTTCAGAAATAGAGTTTTGGATGGGGAGCCAGTAAAAGTTCAGAGTATCCAAGAAACATCCACCTCATACCAAGCATAATTTCTCCCTGCTGAGTTTATTGCTGGCAGAAATACGTCCAGAAACACATCCACTGAGCATTTATGCAAGATAATATAAAAGGTGACTGTAGTCAGAGATGGGCAAAAATACATCAAAATGTAAATTGATATAAAATACAAAATACCCCTCAAATAAATGTATCAAAATAAAATACAAAATATTGGTGCCAGAAAATGTATCAAAATAAAATGCATGTATTTTGTATTTTCAAATACAGAAAATACTTTTTTTTCTTTCTTTTTCTTCTTAGCAGCAACCCGCAGCTCTACAGGTCCCTCTGTCGGTCGGTTGGTCGACCGGTCCACAAAGCTTTTCGTGAATAACTCAAAAAGTCCTTGACCAAAAATGCTCATAATTTGCATACTGCAACCAGAGACCATGAGTAACTATACCAGAAAGAATGCCCACAATTCGTCCATAGGTGGCGCTATACTAACTGATTACATACTGATGACATATTTTTTTGTGAATAACTCAAAAAGTCCTTGACCAAAAATGCTCAAAATTGACACGCTGCAATTAGAGACCACAAGTAATTATGCCAGGAAGAACAATCATGATTCTTCCATTAATGGCATGATAGTAGCAAATTTGGTCGCAGCTATTGCAAATTTGTGCTTGTTTTCTCACAGTTTGGTATGACAATCTGTTGAACTTTGAAGATGTGAGCAGCAAGGTAGTCTACTGGTAGTGTGGGTCCATCCACGTGAGCAGCATGCCTGGCAAGTCTAGTCTAGCTGTGCTGTGAACTGTCCACCAACAGTCTGGCTTAAAGGACAACTTCGGTATTTTTCAACCTGGGCTCTGTTTCCCCATGTGTATGTGTGCGTATGATTCATGGGTATCACTTGTTCTAAAATTGGTTCAGTATTGAGCCGCGAAACAAGCTAAATCGGTAATGGGGGCAAATACGTCCCGTATAAAAGTGCTTTTTTTCGCCACTGACCGGTTCAGATCGCCAGTGTTATCTCTGTAGATAGCATGTTGTAGCGGCCCTGGGGCAGAGGTGACTGTGAATGAGTGGAGTCAGCTGTCAGTCAGTGTTGGAGCAGAGAGGTGGATGGTGTCCCCGCTTGGTAATGTAAATGAGTATGTGTATGTGAAGTGTGTGTTACGATAGAAGAGTCAGAGGACGGAGTCTTTTACATGCTACCCCCTGGAGTGTTACCGGAGTTTTTGGAGCGTTTAAATAAACGGGCCTTTTTCCCAAACGCAAGAACAGGATGTCGCGCAACACCCCGTAAGTTACAGCTTTCGTAGGCTGCCTTTGTCGGACGGCGAGATGCTGAAGTTGTGGCTAGTTGTGCTACAAATGGATGCTAACACTCCTCTCCAGACACTGCGCCTTGCAGACCATCGGGTCTGCAGTGCTCACTTCTCCCAAGATGACTACTGCCAGCCGAAGAAGAGAAGACATCCAATCCTGAAACACCTCTTCCTCAAGAAAATGGCTGTCCCACGAGTAGAGAGAGCTACAGACACAGTGGAGCAAAGCTCGTGACATCACACAGCCCAGAGGTAAGGGAAAGGCTAAGTTAGTATGCTATTTACAGAGATAGCACTGGCGATCTAAACCGGTCAGTGGCAAAAAAACACACTTCACACACACATACTCATTTACAATACCGAGCGGGGAAACCCTCCGCCTCTCTGCTCCAACACTGACTGACAGCTGACTCCACTCATTCACAGTCACTACTGCCCCAGGGCCGCTACAATATGCTATCTACAGAGATAGCACTGGCGATTTGAAGCGGTCAGTGGCGAAAAAAAGCACTTGTATACAGGGCGCATTTGCCCCCATTACCGTTTTAGCTTGTTTCGCGGCTCAATACTGAATCAATTTTAGAACGAGTGGTACCCATGAATCATACGCACACATACACATGGGGAAATAGAGCCCAGGTTGAAAAATACTTAAGTTCTCCTTAACAGCAGCAAGACTCTGTAGCTACTGTAGCTAGTTAACTTGTGTGCTATCTAACTTGAAGCCTTTGGAGCCCTGTGTTCAACTTTTTTCAAATGAAAACGAGAAAGAAAAAGCTAGGGACATGTAGGCTTAGAGCTTAGATCGGGCCCAAAACATCCAGCCCGACCCGGCCCCAGCCCGTGCACGTTATGTCCGGGACCGGCCCGTCCCGGCCCGTCCCGGCCCGGCCCATCCAATTAACTGTAATTATGGGCCCGAGCCCGATTTAAACCTGACATTTTTCAATAAGTTGACTGTTATAATTAAGAGTATTAAACCACAATTCTTGTTATTTGAATGACAGAAATATAGGATCTTAATGAATGGTGCAACATGGAAGCATGATTATGTAATAAAACAGGTATTTATTTTAGGATCCAGGTGGTGAAGGGCTGTGCGCGCACAATGTTGCAACATTGTAACTAACTTTGTTGTAACTTTATGTGTCATATAAAGCGTGGTTTAATTTTATTTTTTATAATACTATAGCATCTGCCAGGACGTGTGGAAAGGATGACGCAGTTATTCGGCAATTAAACCGCTGTATATTACTGAACACTGTTGGCCGTAACCACACCAAAACAACCAACAAACACCGGGCCCGGCCTGGGCCTGTCAGAGGGAGGGGGGCTCGGGCTCGGGCAGAGAATCTAAGCTCTATGTAGGCTACCCTAAAATATTATTTATTGATTCAGATTGAGATTCAGACAACTTTATTGATTTTATTTATATATATATATATATATATATATATATATATATATATATATATATATATATATGTGTGTGTGTGTGTGTGTGTGTGTGTGTGTATATATATATATATATATATATATATATATATATATATACAGTACAGGCCAAAAGTTTGGACACACCTTCTCATTCAATGCGTTTTCTTTATTTTCATGACTATTTACATTGTAGATTCTCACTGAAGGCATCAAAACTATGAATGAACACATGTTCGAGTTATGTACTTAACAAAAAAAGGTGAAATAACTGAAAACATGTTTTATATTCTAGTTTCTTCAAAATAGCCACCCTTTGCTCTGATTACTGCTTTGCACACTCTTGGCATTCTCTCCATGAGCTTCAAGAGGTAGTCACCTGAAGTGGTTTTCCAACAGTCTTGAAGGAGTTCCCAGAGGTGTTTAGCACTTGTTGGCCCCTTTGCCTTCACTCTGCGGTCCAGCTCACCCCAAACCATCTCGATTGGGTTCAGGTCCGGTGACTGTGGAGGCCAGGTCATCTGCCACAGCAGTCCATCACTCTCCTTCTTGGTCAAATAGCCCTTACACAGCCTGGAGGTGTGTTTGGGGTCATTGTCCTGTTGAAAAATAAATGATCGTCCAACTAAACGCAAACCGGATGGGATGGCATGTCGCTGCAGGATGCTGTGGTAGCCATGCTCGTTCAGTGTGCCTTCAATTTTGAATAAATCCCCAACAGTGTCACCAGCAAAACACCCCCACACCATCACACCTCCTCCTCCATGCTTCACAGTGGGAACCAGGCATGTGGAATCCATCCGTTCACCTTTTCTGCGTCTCACAAAGACATGGCTGTTGGAACCAAAGATCTCATATTTGGACTCATCAGACCAAAGCACAGATTTCCACTGGTCTAATGTCCATTCCTTGTGTTTCTTGGCCCAAACAAATCTCTTCTGCTTGTTGCCTCTCCTTAGCAGTGGTTTCCTAGCAGCTATTTGACCATGAAGGCCTGATTCGCGCAGTCTCCTCTTAACAGTTGTTCTAGAGATGGGTCTGCTGCTAGAGCTCTGTGTGGCATTCATCTGGTCTCTGATCTGACCTGCTGTTAACTTTTGGTCTTCCTTTCCTGGGTCGGTCCTCATGTGTGCCAGTTTCGTTGTAGCGCTTGATGGTTTTTGCGACTCCACTTGGGGACACATTTAAAGTTTTTGCAATTTTCTGGACTGACTGACCTTCATTTCTTAAAGTAATGATGGCCACTCGTTTTTCTTTAGTTAGCTGATTGGTTCTTGCCATAATATGAATTTTAACAGTTGTCCAATAGGGCTGTCGGCTGTGTATTAACCTGACTTCTGCACAACACAACTGATGGTCCCAACCCCATTGATAAAGCAAGAAATTCCACTAATTAACCCTGATAAGGCACACCTGTGAAGTGGAAACCATTTCAGGTGACTACCTCTTGAAGCTCATGGAGAGAATGCCAAGAGTGTGCAAAGCAGTAATCAGAGCAAAGGGTGGCTATTTTGAAGAAACTAGAATATAAAACATGTTTTCAGTTATTTCACCTTTTTTGTTAAGTACATAACTCCACATGTGTTCATTCATAGTTTTGATGCCTTCAGTGAGAATCTACAATGTAAATAGTCATGAAAATAAAGAAAACGCATTGAATGAGAAGGTGTGTCCAAACTTTTGGCCTGTACTGTATATATGTATATATATATATATATATATATATATATATTTATCACTCTCCTTTGCCTCCTCAGACAGAGGAGCTCGTTTTCTTTCGCTAGGCCGTTTTTCACTTGTTTCCAAACTTTGTCCGTCTGCCATTGTGTTCGTGACTCAACTACAGTATCTCATGCCCAACTCCTCATAAAGACCAGCTCCAGTCCCTGATTGGCTGACCGACCAGTTTCGGAATACATGACACCTTTTTTTCCGTGAAATTTTGCCCCTGGTGGCAGAAGCTTATTACAAAGATTGCAAAGCCACTAAGTAACCTATGTAAACGCTGATAGTCTGATTTTACTGCGGCCACTAAATGCTGTCTGTTGCCTCTTTAAGTGCAAATGCACCTATAACTTAATGTTTGGCGCGGGTTGGGTGTGGGTCTCTAAATTTTAGAAGTACATCGGTTGGGTGGCGGGTGGATGATTGATGAGTGCACGAGGACTCGGGTGCGCTCAAACGCCATCCACACATCTCTAGTACACAGGAGTGTGAGCAAATCCAGCAATAGAAGCAGGTTACATTTTACAGAGAAGTTAATATGTCCTTGAATTCTTGAATAACACACTAGGTCTAAGGTAGTAAATGGACTGCATTTACAGAGCGCTTTTCTACCTCAACAGACAAAGCACTTCACTGTATTACCTCTCATCCACACACACCCACACACAGTGTAGGGCACTGAACTGGTTCACTGTCTTGCTCTAGGACAGTTTGATGGTAAACAGGAGCATCAAACCACCAACACTGCAACCCACTCTTGATCAGACTTCCCTAAGACACGTTTCTTTTCCATGCATAATGTCTGTTTACCTGACTAGCAGCTGGTTGGCAGTGTAGCAGAGCAGCTGTCCTTGAAGTGATGGCCTGTGTTCAGGAGGTGCTGTGCAGCTGAAGTGAGTGCCTGCCAGGCCTGAGCTACCTTACACTCTGACCTCTCTAAATGTAAGAGAGCAAAAAGAGAAGTATCAATTTAATTATCATATCAAATTAGTGTCTGATTTACACATTTGTCTGATTTATTTTGAGGCCATGATGAACTTTAGACATGATGACAGCTGTCAATCATACAAATGTAGGTCGAAGCTGAAGGTGAAAGGTCTTCTGAAGGACTGTGACCAGAGGCGTTGCAGTACTTAATATGCACTTCAGTGCAGTACTTGAGACAGCGTCTAGACAATCACCCCCACCGGATGTCTGCTGGTACAGATTTAGGTCTGCTCTGTTTCCAGACATCTGGGTTGGCCATTTATATACACTGTCCTGCTTTCTCAATCCTCAGCTGGGATGTGTGATTCCCAATCACAACCCCTTAACTGGTCTAAACGTCCCTGTGTTGCCTAAAAGGCCAGCAAAGGTGACTTTGCAAAAATGTAAAATATTCATCTGGCAGAAAACAGGTTGTGTTTGTTTGAGCATTAATACTCTCTGGAAACTACTTCTGATATTTTTGATGAGATGATGCATCTGAAACTCTGAGTCTGGGTGAATAATTATGGCTACCCACGAAAAGAATACATAATGGTGTTCTGTAACATATCAGGTCTTAAACCTGGTTCCAAGTGCCCATGGGCATGTGGGTCTAAAAGTAAGGTGTGGTCAGATGCATTGTTGGCATATTCCATTTTTGAGGGAACAGAAGACGATTGGGCCATTGACAAACAAAGACCTGGTCTAAAGATAGAATAGTGCAGTATTTCCCTGTTATTTCAAGGGCACATTATTCAGATAGTAACGTGCTTACAGCAATTGTGTGACTGGCTTGCAAGTGAGTGAAATAATTCATTTTTAATTAGGAAAATATTAATGACATTCTGTAAAATGTGAACATGGCAGAGATCAGAGCAGAGCTCCTGTCCAACTCCACATTAAGAGAGACGCTGCGCACCATTACACAAGAGCAATGGAACTTCATTTATTATTTCAGCAGCTAACAGTTTAGGTCTGTTTTGTCTGTCAAGTTTATAACTACAGTTTTTAGTTTTGCTTCTTAAATACTCCAAGATATCTGCTGCAGTGACATAACTGCTCTTATGAATCTACCATGTAAATAGCAGCGTACCTGGTGCAGGTGAACCTGGGAATGGGAGATGACACTCTAATTGGCTGACTGTATTTTACACCGAAAACACAGCTTTGAATAATTCAGGGCCTTAATGCAACTCCTTTGCCCATTGAACCTTACTTTGCACCCAGTTTATGTGCAGTTTAATTGGTAAAAGTGGAGGAAGACCATGTGCTATAGTTTGTTTAAGTAAGGCCCTAAGGACCATGCCTTTAGCCTTATCGGTACCCTGTATTTGACCACAAGTAGCACTATGGAGCAGTGTTTTAATGAAAGGTTCTCCAATACAAGTTCCAGTGGCTTCACACAAGTTTGTCGTAGAACACACCACAAACCACAGCAATGTGCTAGTACAGGCAGTGAAGAAAAAGAAAATATGAAAAATAGGCATTTGAATTTTTTGTGTTTATATTTATCCTCGATTTTCATTAATTTTTTCCCCCATCATTTATGAGCAGGCCACATTTGAGATCTGTGTAGACCTACACAATCTAAAGTACTTGGCTTTTTTTACTGATTTGGTGTAGGCCTACTCTTTTCCAAATAATCTAGCCACATAATTACAAATTCAACACACAATTTGATCCTCCTAAAGCTCCTTCCTAAAACCAGCTCCTTGCGAGTTGGTTTTGATTGGCTACATAATTAATAACAAGCCTCATCCACAGGCAGCTCACCTGCTGTTATGACAACGGTGAAAAAATCCTTTATGCAAAGTGTTTTTCAGACAACTTTATCAAATCTACTGCAGATGAAGAAACAAGTGTCCCTGCATGCAAGAACATATTTTCACTGAGGAGTGCTGCAGGGCAATGTGAATGCATGACTAGAGGTGACCACACAGAGACGCATCACTACAGTCACTTAAGTAAACCATGGTTTTGCTGGTTTTGATGCATCTCTGAGTGATCACTCCTCTGCACGTGTACACACTTAGGCCTATTATACACATACGATCATTGTCACACATGTATACTGCCAGATATTAATACATACTTTCAACATATTGTACCACAGTAGCCAGAACTATAACTATAATATTATTCCTTTCATTAATGTTGTTGTAAGCTACTGTCATTACCGTCTGTCCTGTATCTCTCTCTCTCTCTCTCTCTCTCTCTATCTCTGTCTCATTGTGTCATATGGATTACTGTTAATTTGTTATGCTGATCTGTTCTGTACGACATCTATTGCACGTCTGTCCGTCCTGGAAGAGGGATCCCTCCTCAGTTGCTCTTCCTGAGGTTTCTACCGTTATTTTCCCCCGTTAAAGGGGTTTTTTTGGGGAGTTTTTCCTTATCCGCTGTGAGGGTCCAAAGGACAGAGGGATGTTGTATGCTGTAAAGCCCTGTGAGGCAAATTGTGATTTGTGATATTGGGCTTATAAATAAAATTGATTGATTGATTGATTGATTGATTGATTGATAGCTGAAGGCTCTGGCTCCTGATCTACTTTTAGAGACGTTTAATCTTTTATGTTATTGTGGAAGTTGCGTTATGTTTATGAAATAACTTACAGTAACATCACTGTATGTAATGTTATCCTTTGTGGCGCGACCGGTAACTTGAATGCCAGTTTATGACAGAAAAGCTAACGTTGGCTTTTCTGTCGGCTAATGACAGCTAGTGTCTGCTAGTGAAAACTACTCGGTCTCAAAGTAATGTTAGCATCTATGCTGGCTAACGGCACTAATCTGTTGCCTCGATATGTGAACGTATTTCATGCGTACAACCTCTAACAGTTACCTTGTTCTCTGTAATGATTAAAGATCAACAGCACCTGTTAGCCTCTCTGTCACCCCAACAGTGTCAGTAACTTGAAACTATGTCTACATGGTCCATGTGTACAGTATTGTGATGAGGGAGTTTTTTTTGTCTCTCTCTCTGAGCTTTGTTTGTCATCTTGCCGGTAGAGTACATACGTTGTTGTTGTTCACTAATAGTATTATTATGTTGATTTTTTCCAGCTATGAGAAAAGTCCTTTTTCATCAACTCCTGTGAAACCAGGAATCCAGAGACCACCACCACCTCCTGCAGGGTCCACTATATTAGGGACTTTAAGCAGCGGCAGATTTTGCCACGGCTACAGCTCCCGGAAATAAATCTCTCCTGGCGCTGGTGCCGCAGCCGTCAGATCCACAGTAGTCATTAAGCAGGTTGCTGCAGTAGCTGTCAGGTCGGAACAGCTGATCGCTCACCACGTGACAGGGGTGAGCGTAAAAACACAGCTCAAGTGAGTTATCTCAGTCCGGTCAAAAATGTCTTTCAAAAGGGCCAGAAAGGAGTTGCTCTGTGCATTAGATAACAAGTTAATATCAGAGGAAGAGTTTTTGTTATTATATGACGTGAACAAATCTAAGAACGTAGATTTACCATATCAACACTATGCGCGTTTTAATCTGTATGAAATGGAGGAGGATGAATGTCTGGCGGAGTTCAGAGTGAGAAAGTGCGACCTTCCAGTGTTGGCAGATGCGCTTGGGATTCCAGACAAGTTCATCTGTGATCAGAGAAGTGTCGTGGGAGGGATGGAGGGCTTATGTATGCTCCTAAAGAGGCTGGCTTATCCATGCCGGTATAGTGATATGATGGCAAGATTTGGTCAGCGGCAAGTACCTGTCCTGAGCATGGCCACAAATTGTGTTCTCGAGTACATCTATGACAGACACCACCACCGAATCACTCAATGGAACCACGGTATATTGAACCCTGCAGCTCTACAAACATATGCTGATCGGATCCACCAGATGGGAACACCTCTTGATAACTGCTTTGGGTTCATAGATGGCACCATGCGACCCATGCTCTGCCTGTCACGCATGGTCATACATAATATTATTTGTTTTAACGCAAAATTATGAAATTAACTTAAACTGTATGATGGCAGCTCTGTCAAATAGAAACATGTGTTATGTATTACATTACTTAAGTTTCACAATATATAGGCTATAGGCTATCATATATTATCACTCCTTAAACCCCTACTATGTAGGCCATGAAGTCTGTGTGTGTGTGTGTGTGTGTGTGTGTGTGTGTGTGTGTGCGCGTGTGCGCTAAATCGGCCTAAATGTAATATAGCCTACACTGTAAAAAATGACCGTGAAATTTACATAAAAACTATGTAAAATCCCTACAGAAAAGTAATGTAAACTCAAGAACATATATTTTTGGTTTAAATCACATTGAACTTTTGTGAACTATTAAACAGAATGTTTTTGTTATATTTACAACAACAACATGTGATTTTAATCAAATTTATTTGTGAAAACTACAAATATTGGTAACAAAAACTGAGAAATACTGTAATACTCATAACAAAGGAATTTTGTTAATATGACATGCAAATATTGTAAAAACTATAGTTTTAGTCAGTTGTTTTGAAAAATACAAAAAAACCCATGTGAGTCACTTAACAAGTTTATGCTGTATTTTTAACATGATTGATGAATTGAGGTTTGCATGGCCGCACACACACACACACACACACACACACACACACACACACACACACACACACACACACACACACACACACACTTGCTCATACAGTTCTGGTGGAACTCATGAGAATGAAAACCTTGAACTTTGTTTTTATAATTTAGGCTATTTGTAGCCTATTGTAGAGTGTAGGCTAAAATAAATTAAAACTAAAGTAGGCTAAATGGTCTGTGTATATTTTGATAGTTTGATGTTTCGTTTTCAAAATAAAACGGATTTACGGAAATACGGCCGTTTTTCCGTTATTTGGTTTTGTGTCTCAAAACGAAAAAACGGAAAAACCAAATCGACAAAACGGCCCAATTTTGATTTCTGCAAATTATTATTTTTTTCTTTCTTTCTTTTTTTTTTTTTTTTTTGTTACCGGTGACAACGACCCACGGGAAGCGGAAGTTAAGTGTAAGAACTTCAAAATAAAACTTTAGCGTGCTAACTGCTAACTTCTTATATTACAGGCTACCGCTCTCTTTCTAAACCATATGGTTCATATTTATTTTACTACTGTGAAAGTATAAGAGCTGGTTGTTTGGAAGAATGCGATAGGCATATAATTGTCATTTAAGCTTGAGTGCGTGAATGCATTTTGTGGAAAAACCTTACGTTCCCTGAGCATCTATAACGTTAAGTCACAGAGGTCCCGGTCAATAGGCTAGTGGCCTGTTAGTATTGCGATTATTATCAGCAGCAGGCATTATTGGAGGCATTATTTACAGGCTAATCATTAGAAAATGAGAACTTGTTATGGCTTTAGTGTACTTGGTGTTTAGCCACAGGGTGGCGCAGTGTTTACACAAATAGTAGACATGCTTTGAGGTTCAAAACAGCAGGCTCTGTGTCTTATCAATCATTGCATTTCAACCGAGAGGTGTGTGGAGGTCGATTCAATGGGGAGCTGCAAGGAATACAAATTGTGTTTTATTAGTCCTTTGGCGATCATTTTATCCGACTGCTAGTCATTTCTCGGCTTTGCACGGCGTCATCGGTTGCTATAACGCGACAGAGACTCCTTTCCCGAGTCAAAATCCTTGAGGCCAACTGGCCATGATGACTTCTGTATTTTAACTGCTACACTACTCAGCCGTTGTAAGCAATGTAAACTGTAATGTGACCTCAATTTAACTGACAGTAAACATGTATTCCAAAAATGTACAGTCCGGACCTATTTCACAGACGGACCACCGATGGCAACTATAAACTCATTAATTTTACCCTGGCATCTTTATATGACCCGAGGTCCGTTTCACAAAGCAGGTTCAACAAACTCTAAAAGTAACCCTGAACTCTGAGTTGATCTACCCTGAGATAGGAAACTCTGAGTTTTCGGTTCCAGAACAGAACCTATTTCACAGACGGACAGCCACCACTGATGGCAACTATAAACTCATTAATTTTACCCTGGCATCTTTATATGACCCAGTTGACTGATGCTGGTTCAAAGAAAATGTAGTAGAACTTATAGACTTGTGTGTATTAAATTATAATCATTCATTTATCAATTATACGATAGGATACATATGATGTCAATACCAGCGCAACAACGCTGCTGATAATAATCGCAATACTAACAGGCCACTAGCCTATTGACCGGGACCTCTGTGACTTAACGTTATAGATGCTCAGGGAACGTAAGGTTTTTCCACAAAATGCATTCACGCACTCAAGCTTAAATGACAATTATATGCCTATCGCATTCTTCCAAACAACCAGCTCTTATACTTTCACAGTAGTAAAATAAATATGAACCATATGGTTTAGAAAGAGAGCGGTAGCCTGTAATATAAGAAGTTAGCAGTTAGCACGCTAAAGTTTTATTTTGAAGTTCTTACACTTAACTTCCGCTTCCCGTGGGTCGTTGTCACTGGTAAAAAAAAAAAAAAGAAAAAAAAAAAGAAAAAAATAATAATTTGCAGAAATCAAAATTGGGCCGTTTTGTCGATTTGGTTTTTCCGTTTTTTCGTTTTGAAAAAACTTCCGTTATTTGGTTTTGTGTCTCAAAACGAAAAACGGAAAAACGGCCGTATTTCCGTAAATCCGTTTTATTTTGAAAACGAAACATCAAACTATCAAAATATACACGGACCCTAAATACTTCTGTTCAGTCCAAATCCTTGTATGCCTTGTGTTACAATCTTTAAAATTTAATGTAATAGCTACTTAACCTACTTGTTTATATTGATAAAATAATGTGAATAATTTGTGCAGTGTCATTACCACAGGCTAAACAACCTAACAGTGCCTCCTTTAACCGCAGACTTTTCTCTCTCATTGTACGCCTGTCTGCCTAATTTTGAATTTCAACGTGTAGCGGGAGAAGTGCAGCTCCTCGTTCACGGCTGACGTCATTATCTATCGAGCCAGCGCGCGCTTGCCGGAAACATCACAGGAGCAGAGCAAACATCTTCGGACCAGTTTGTCATTTTAACGGTTTTCAGGACAAATCTACGATTTTGACACAATTTTTGTGGAGGGTCAGGTGTTCAGAGGGACAAGTACGAGCTCCTCGTTAACGGCTGCATCTGGCGTCATTAACGAGCGAGCCAGAGCGGCGCTTGCTGGAGGGAACACAGGAGCAGAGCAGAAATCTTCGGACTACTTTTTTTGTTTTGTTTTTTGGACAAGTCGACAAGTTTAACACAAGTTTTGTGGAGGGACTGCTGGTGTTCAATCGGAAAATTGAAAGTTTGCACGGTAAGCTTCAACGTCAGCCTACTTTTTTCGAGAGCAGATGGAAATGTGTGTGTCTGAAAGCATGGTGTAGCTTAAGCTAGCACCAGTTGATATTTAAGACCAGTACGTTAGCTGCTAACTACATCAATGCATGATAACGTAGTTAAGCGGAAAAGCACAGACAAACGCTTGAAGTCCTAAAAATGGTCACCTGCGTCTTTTGTAAAAAGAAATTGGATACACTAAGAGGCTATGTACTACATTGCAGAGTGCATAGGAATGAGCCTCGTTGTCTTTTCAAATGTGTTGGCGCCAACTGTAGTAAAACGTTTAACACTTATTCAGCTTTCAAGGGCCATTTTTATCGTGTACACAATGCTCCTGCACCTCAAGCTGCTATAGCTGTTGCTGCAGATTTAAAATGTGCAGTTTCATTATGTGCCCGGCATTTTCACACGGTGAAAGAGCTAGTGTCTCACTTAAATGATCATATTGCAGAGGGCAGGTCTGTGTTGTGTCCAGTAAGTGGTTGTAAGCACGTGTTTACAAAAAAGTCGTCATTTACTTCTCACATGTGTAGGAAGCATAAAGCATGCTCCCCTGATAGTATTGATGACATGTACAGGGAAACTCGCCCTCACCCCCCAGATGTCATTACCAGCACAGATGATTCAGAAAACACACATGAAGCCATGCCAACAGCTAGTGCAGCCAGTGATATGCAAGGACAGCTGCTTATTCCTGCCTCTACTATTCAGACTGTTGTTGAGGAAATGCAAAATGTGCACGAGTTAGGTCAAGCCTACACAATAACTAAACTAAGTTCTTTATTAAAAAATGATATGAATCTATCAGATGAAGCAGTCGCTAAAATCTGTGACTGCATTAAAGAGTCAGATTTGTTCTCTGCCTGTCATCAGGGACAATTAAGAACGACATACTCCAGAAATCAGACATTCTCAAAAATGTTTGAGTACACGGAACCTCAAAAAGTGGCATTGGGAATGGATGAAAACATGACACAAAAATATGCTTACTACATACCAGTGGCAGAAACTCTGAAGGGTGTTTTGCAGTCACATTTAGGGAGGAATGCAGAGTCACAACAGTTTGCAGATCCGGATGTAGAGGTTTTTACAGATTTATATGATGGACAAAATTTCAAATCTCACCAGTTCTTTAATGAAAACCCTGAGAGCCTCAAACTGATTTTGTACCAAGATTCATTTGAAATTGTGAATCCCCTGGGTTCTGCTAAAAGGACGCACAAAGTTCTTGCAGTCTATCTTTCATTAGCAAATTTACCCGTTCATTTGCGTTCAAATACCGATAATATGTTTTTGGTCTTGTTGTGTGTTGAGAATGACCTTAAGCATTTTGGAGTAGCCAAAGTTTTCTCACAGTTGTTGGCAGATCTGAAATCCTTGGAGACGGATGGAATAAATGTAGATGGAGAAACAGTAAAAGGGGGTCTTTACTGCATTGCTGGGGATAACTTGGGTTCCCATTTCATAGGTGGGTTTACAGAGAACTTCAGCCGCTCTCAATATTTTTGCAGGTACTGTGAAATCACAAGAAGTGAGTTTGAGGCTGATCCGAATGCCTGTGGTCCTCCACGCACCCCAGAGACGTATGACGCGGCTGTTGCTGATCTCCAGGCTGAACACCTCGAAGGCGTCAGAGGAATAAAGGTAAACTCTATCTTTAATACCCTTGCGTCTTTTCACGTTTCCCAGCCTGGTCTCCCGCCTTGTTTAGGTCATGACGTCTTTGAAGGAGTCTTGTCATATGATCTAGCACTGTACCTGAAGAACATTATAAAAAAGAAAAAATGGTTCACATACTCACTCTTAAACAGGCGCATCAAACAGTTTAAGTACAAAGGATCTGAAGCACTCACAAAGCCATGTGTTGTCAACCCTGACGGAGCCAAGTTATCAGGGCAAGCCATTCAAAACTGGAACCTTTTGAGATTGCTACCAGTTTTGATTGGTGACAAAGTGCAAAACCATGAGGATGAAGTATGGCAGTTAGTTCTCCAGCTGAAAGACATTGTGGAGCTTATTTGTGCTCAGAACATTTCCTTGTCCCAGATAGCATATCTTGACATTTTGATCCAAGAATATTTGGAGTTTAGAAAGATGTTGTTCCCTGAAATTCAACTAAAACCCAAGCACCACTATTTGCGGCATTATTCGGCACTGTTCTTGAAATTTGGTCCACTGATTAGGTTGTGGACGCTTAGGTTCGAGAGTAAGCACAGTTATTTTAAAAGATGTGCCAGACACTTGAAAAACTTCAAAAACATTTGTCAAACTTTGTCCGAGCGTCATCAGATGTATCAGGCATATCTTTTAGCTGGGCAAGAATGCAATAAACTACTGCAAGTGAAGGACAGCTGTGTGTTTTATCCTAACCTCTACAGTGACACTATTAAACATGCGGTCAGGGAGTTAGGCTTTTCAGAAAGCAATACCAGAGTTACCACAGACATTCTGTACAAGGGCACTGCATATAAAAAAGGACAGTTTCTTGTGTACAGAAATGATGAGTATATGGAGTTTGGTGAACTTTTGCTCATCTTGATTCAAAATGACACAGCTGTGTATGTTTTGATGGATATCCACAAAGGAATCTTCCTCTCAGAATACCATCTGTATGCTGTGACAAAGGGCAGTCTTGGGTTACAGTGTATCAACATTGATGACCTGCCCGATTTCTATCCTTTGGTGTCATACATTCTTGATGGATACCAAGTCATTCCACTAAAACACAGTATTGTGGCAAAATAAGTCCAGTTAAAGCTCACTTACTTATCACTGCAGATTAACATTAATAGAAATGTTAACTGATGCATGTTCCTGCTCTGTTAAGTGTATGTACTATATATTTTTTTGTGTTCTGTTTGAAGGTGGCATTTCTTCTTCAGTGAAAATATGAGTGACTCAGAGCCAACCTTCCTAGATGTCGCCATCATGGAAGCCCTACCAGAACTTCCAGCAGGAAACAAAAAGATCCTGGAAGAGCACTTGCAGTCCATTGGAGTTGAGACGTACGATGATCTACGCTTCATAAAGGAGGATGATTTGATGACAGCATTAAGACCTGTACAAGCCAGAAAGCTTCTTTCCATTTGGAAATGTAAATGTAAGTAAAAACACCACACAACTGTTCAAAATCAAAAGCATACATGGACATTGTGTAATATTGAACTATGTGAATCATAATCTTTTTTTGTGTGTGTGTCATTTAAAGACCAAACTCCTGAGAACAGCTCACTATCATCTGTGGAAACTTCACCTACCCAGTTGCTGTCATTGCTCACTGATTCCCCCCGAAGTTCACCGTCAACCTCCTCCAGCAGCCCAAGCCCACCTGACACACAGTGGGAAGACTTTGAAATTCCATGGAGTAAATTTCCTGAGGAACTGATGCACTCTTTGGAGAGGGGAAAAAGGCCAGGCCCAAAACTGAGGAGGCAAATGGTCCGGATTGTTGTGGCTGAGATGATGATAAAATGCCCTCACATAGGTAAAAAGCATTCAACTGACGTTGCCAAAAAAATGGTGGCAAAATATCCCAAATCTCTGCAAGATGTAATAGAGGGTGACATTGTTGGCACAGGCTACCATAGCCTTGTCAAACAGTTGCAATACAGAATTGAAAATGTGAGGCGCACTTCAACACCCAAAATAAGAAAAAGAAAACATCAGACTGACTCAGACCACACAGATGAGATCCCATTAGAAGAGAGAGCAGCAATGCAGGACACTTACGGATGCATTCAGTGGAATGTGAAATTTCTGCCCCTTGAAGAAACTCAAGAGAGCCAGCAGCAAAAGATGGAAAAACTCAAGGTGATGTTCCAACACTCTGATGCCAATCCAGAGGAGGTAAAATGTCTAATGAAGTCCACTTTTTACACACAGCGGCAACATGTCAACCAGGGAAAAAGTATCAAATGCCTTAGAGAGGAGTGGCCGTTTTGGTTTGATGAACTTGGCATGTCAATCCACTTCAAGGAGCTCACTGGGATTGACCTCAAAGAGACATTCACACGAAATTTGGATTTGAAGGGAAAAAGGCTTCTCGACTACATGACCACAGTTTGTGTCAACAAGAGCAAGAAGTTCCTTCAGAATTACATGAGGCTTCAGAGGATGCGGGAGTGCAGAGTGGCTGCTCACATGATGTGATAGAGATGCTCCTGCTTCTGCTCAGCTACTTCGATGAGAAGGAGGAGTCCATGTTCTTCCATGTCGAAGATACTTGTCTGGCAGAAGAGGTCCAACTGGAGCAAGTGCCTCTGACACCTGCTGTTATTGTCTGTGGTAAGTCTGTTTCATATCTCTCTCTCATTTTTTTTTTTTTTTAATTGCACTGTTTATAGAATTTATCATGTGAGTGCAGCGCTTATTAATATAGCCTGTAATTTGTTCATAGGACAGTCCTGCTATTCCTCAACAAGGTACATGCTGAGTCTGGATCGGAACCTCATGTTCGGGAGCTACTACTGTTTCAACATCCACTATCCATCTGAGCTGGCTTCAACGCTGGAGTTTCTTCAAAGGTGAGTAAACATGGCTTAGTCATTTCTCAGACCTGGACTTGGACCTGGGACTCTGGGACCTGGAGTCTGGCTCCGTGGTCCCGGTTGTAACCTTTGGTGCAGGTCCGTTCAAATATCATTCCTCCAAGAATGAAGGCGTTGTAGTTATGAAACTTGACCAAACAAAATATGTCTTTTGCATTCATTACTAAAACCTATCCAATCAAAATCCATCAAGTCTGGAAAGTTTTTGTACATGATTGGTTGTTTTTATCTGTCACTATTACTGAGTACTGCCCACCTCAACTTTTCATATTGACCTTCATGGCGTTGCGCAGCTCACACAAACATACATACAGAGCTAGCATATTTTAGCTCTCAAACTAGCAAAAGTAATGACGGAAGGAGTACTAACACTGAAACAAACAGTTTTCCAGTGCAAAAGACTTTGATTTTGTGCAAGGAATTACAAGAAGAAAATGCTTAATATGCTTTATTGTGCTTTTATTCTACAGGTGTTTCTTCTCAATAAACCCGGACAAAGGAACCAAAGTAGAGAATAAAAACTCCAAGCGTCGTCTCAACGTGAACCCACGAGTCCTCACCCTGATTCAGGAACTCTCCGATCATGAGTGGCGTTAAGCCATGGACTCTTTCTGTGGACTGTTTGTTTGAGGTAGTGTTTTTGCTTTGTTAAGTCCACACAATGTGTGTTATGGTAATTAAGGCACAATATGTAAAGTCAGCAAAGTCTTAAGGGTGCATTATGTAACTTTTTCTGGTAGAGGGTCAGCCACCTACTTGTTTCATGAAGAACTGTTTTTCTTGCAAAAAAAAAAACAAAAAAAAAAAAAACCTTAACAAACGTGCATTCTTACTGTGAGGTGGCTCACTGGTCATTATACAGACTATGCAAAATGTGCACAAGTTAGGTCAGGCCTACACAATAACTAAACTAAGTTTGTTTTCGTTTTTTTGGAACAAATCTCAGAATTTTATTCCACATACTGCACTTCAGGTGTCTGCATTTGAATCACATCTATCAGAAACAAAAACGCCCCATGGTACAAAGAAATACACTTTGAGTGAACAGAGAAATGTGGAATGTTTTTATATTTGGACTTTTGTGTTCATTTGTAGAATCCATATTTGTTTACAGTATATTTACTTTTTCTTCAAAGTAACTTACAATACCAGCAAATTAAGATTCTTTTTCCCAAATAAAGTGCATTTATACTACTCTCTGTCAATCACAAAAAGAAAAAAAAGAAATTGTCAAACATGTAACACTAGTATAGACACCACTGTTTGGGAAACTGCCTGAAAGTGGGCATAATAGCTGTATAAGATTACATTACAGTTAGTTTTCTTAATCAGGTGATTGGAGCTGACCTGATGACTCACTTATTACATCAAGATATTAAAGAACTCCTTCCTGTCAGTAGAATATAGAAGACAGTATATTTAAAAACGTTAATCCCTATATTCCAGAAGATATAATTAACAGTCACGTGAAGAACAAATACAGAAAAGGAATAAAATTTATGTTTCAAGTGTTTGTGTGATAATTACTGCAAATATTTTGTCATTAGAAACATAAATGCATATTCAGTAACCCTATGGCTGCAGTAGTTTGGTGGTCCGGGCTTCATATAGAAACTCTCATCCCAGCGAGTTATTAATGAACATTTTATGGAGACATGTTTAACAGTGGGTATTCTGCACTTCTAGAGGGCAGGAAAGTACAATTCTGAATTGAAAAAAAAAAACTCTGATTCATGTACTGTATGGGACTTGTCAGACCCTCAAAAAATGTTGGATTCGAGGCTTAAAATAAATGTATGTAGCAAATGCATTTCTTAATGTATGAAAGATGCATTAAGAAATGTTTTTTTTTACTATTAATGACTGGTTAGAGACTCTATGTTGCCAACACCACGCAAATGAAACTCCCACTGTGTAGCTTTACATCGTTTTTAACCACTTCCAGCTGATTGTTTTGTTTTGTTTTTCAGACAGGAAAAATGAAAACAATGATGCCAGAAAACACAGAGCAAACTTGAACATTTATCAAGTTAAAATTATTGTTTAAGACTAAAGTTCTAACTAGAAGATAAGTATCGGCAGTCTTTGAACTTCTGCTTTGGTGTGAAGTTGCTGTTATTGACTTGATTTATATTTCTCGAGATTTAACTGAAGAATAAAAGTCATTATAATCAAATCACTGTCAGAAAATCAAAAATACATAATTTTCCTTTTACATATAGTGCTATTGATCCATCTAGATTGCTCCGGTGTGAGCCGCTGTGTTTGGAGATATCAGCCAAAGAGATGTGCCTTCTCTCCAATATAACGGAACTAGATGTCCCTCGGCCTGTGGTGCTCAAAGTGCCAAAAAATACATTTGAAAAACTCAACAGCAGTCTCTCTTGACAGAAAGCATGACATGCTTATTAAAGATAATCCACAGAACTTGTTGCGATCTGTTTCATGTAGGAGCTACTTTCTTTCTACCAAACTGTAGCTGCCAACCACATCAGAGCACTAAGTTCTTAATTTAAAAATGATATGAATCTATCAGATGAAGCAGTCCCTAAAATCTGCGACTGCATTAAAGAGTCAGATTTGTTCTCTGCCTGTCATCAGGGACAATTAAGAACCACATGCTCCAGAAATCTGACATTCTCAAAAATGTTTGAGTACACAGAACCTCAAAAGTGCCATTGGGAACGGATGAAAACGTCACACAAAAATATGCTTACTACATACCAGTGGTAGAAACTCTGAAGGGTGTTTTACAGTTCTAGGGAGGAATGCAGAGTCACAACAGTTTGCAGATCTGGATGTAGAGGTTTTTATGGATTTATATGATGGGCAAAATTTCAAATTTCACCATGAAAACCCTGAAAGCCTCAAACTGATTTTGTACCAAGATTCATTGGAAATTATGAATCCTCTGGGTTCTGCTTAAAAGATGCAAAGTTCTTGCAGTCTATCTTTCATTAGCAAACCTGTTCATTTGCTTTCAAATACTAATAATATGTTTTTGGTCTTGTGTGTTGAGAATGACCTTAAACGTTTTGGAATGGCCAAAGTTTTCTCAGTGTTGTTGGCAGATCTGAAATCCTTGGAGACATGGTGTTAAATAAATGGTCCCAAAAGTGATATTTTCCTCTCTTGTCTTTTCTGAAGATGTATTTTTTTTGCATGTTTTGGTGTAGGCGTAGTAGAAATAATTTTGCAGGTTTATAAGTAATTTTTACATAAAAACTTGATTATTAAAACATTAAAATACAGCATATTATGAATAGATTTTATGTATAATATACATAACAACTCCATTTAAAATGCAAAGTTTTACTGTTGTTAGATCAGTTTAAATTTGTTTTTTGTTTGATATTTCCCTGTTAATTTTATCATTTATAGATGCACAATAAGCAATTATTACATGTAAAAAATACAGGAAATGGTCTATTCATATACAACACTGCTATGCGGAATTAACACATTTTTTCTGTAGACTCAACAGTAGTTTAATGTGATTCAGACATACTTTCATTCACTGTAAATCAGTTTACATATTTCGTCAGTAAAGTTATCTACGGTGCTGCTGTATTTTTTACAGGAATACTCTGGTAACCACAGCTGCCAGCGTTTTCCTGTAAAAACGAGTTTTTTTTTTACAGTGTATTGTTCTCGCCTTGCAAAGGGGAGGAAACACGACTCTGAGATGCTTGCTGATTCCAACCTGTTAAGTGTCCTGGAGGAGCATGTCGTTTCTCCAGGTGGTCAGCGCATGTGTGTGTATGGGGATCCTGCATACCCACTGCGTGTGCACCTTCAGACTCCATTCCGCCATGGCCAGCTCACGCCACAAATGCAGGCTTTCATCAAGGCCAGGAATGAAGTCAGGGTGTCTGTGGAATGGTTATTTGGGGACATAGCCAACTATTTCAAATTCATGGATTTCAAAAAGAACTTGGGTGGGTAAACTGTATGTAGTATCTGCTCTTCTAAGGAATGCATTAACATGTCTGTATGGAAATCAAACCTCACAATTTTTTGGCCTTGACCCTCCACACATTCAGGAGTACTTTTCATAAAATAGGTGGTGGGAGGTGATTCATTTTTGATTTTCTTCTTTTGATTTGTAATGTTATACACAAGGCTATTCCAGAGACAATAGTCTTCACTTTGGTAAGCCACAATAAATATTATTATTTGTATTCTGGATGTGTATTCTTGCTATGTGTGATCATTGTTTACAAGAACTGAACAGAAAAAATTTCTTATAAGTCCCGATATGAATAATACTTTTTTATTCACATGTATTCAGTTTACAAAAATCCACAGCTGGTATTCACTTAAAAAATTATATCCACAGCTGGTTTTCGGGTAAAAAAAAGTTTCAAAATAAATAATATTCACAGAGGTAGGCTATTCAGTTTACAAACAAATGTTTCAAAATAATACTCCCAGCTGGTAAAAAAAAATAATTTTACAAATAATATTTCAAGAAATCTAGAATTAGTCCTTTTTTTTAAGGTTCTCTATGAGGGCAAGCATAACTTGCCCTTGTTGCTGCTGCTGCTGCAACATCATGGCCTGTTGTTGCTGGAGAAGTGACATCATTTCATTATGTTGTGTTTGGCGTTCATGGGCTCTCCTCTCTTGGCCTTCCAGTTCCAGTCTCTTCAGTTCTATTTCCTTCTCTCTCTGTGTACTCTCTGCCTCCCCTTTCTCTCTTAAATATGCAATTGTATCATTCCCACTTCTCCTTTTTCTTTTACCCTCACACTCTTCTTCTCCATCTTCACTTACCCTTCTTTTTGTTTGTCCCATCCTCTCCATTGCCTTCTTCCTCACTTCCTCTGCTTTGGCCTGGTCTGCCTCTATCTTTTTCATGCTGTCCTCACCCCCTCTGTTCTCCTCTGCTGCTTGTTCTTTCTCAGTTATTTCTTCGATGAGCAGCTCCAATTCTGTTACATCTTTTGAGGTCCCACTGCTCATCTCATCTCTTTGGTTGTCAGATTTGAATTTTCCTTGTAGGGCAGTGAACATCTCCCTCACTGCCCTCTGGGTAACCTTGAAGTGGAGCTCCTGGCAGCTGTTAAGGGACTCTGCCACCCTGTTCCACATCTTGCCTCTCTCTACACTGCCTTTCTTATGTTTGAATGGCTCTGTCACTAATATTTCCCAGCACAGAAAGATGCTGTGGGCCTCCATCCACTCCACTGGGGGTCTGCAGAATAACAGCATGAACATCAAAGTTGTTAGCAAAGTAGTTAGTTCAGTGTGAACTGTAATTGTAACTGTGACCTACTGTGTGTGTTTATTTGTCCCACTCCCACTGGCCAAAGATGCAGATGACATAGCTTCAAGGGAAATGGGAAACTGTTAATATTAGATTAGATTATTCAAATGTATTATGCCAAGTACAGGTACAGAGCATAACGAAAAGAAATGTGCATATTTTTTATAAACTTAATTTGAACAATTCAATTTAAAACAGACCTAAAATTTGACAACTTAAGCACACATTTAAACAGAGTGTGAAGGAATGGAATAAAGACTAATGTACATAGTAGGCTAATTATAGGGTATACTGAGAAATTATATAGGTTACCGTATGCAATGCAAGGATGAGGGGAGAATATAGCCTATAGCAGAAAATAGTTCACTATGGTTTTCATACAGTGAAATATACATAGTATCCTGCGTCTGTGGGAAAGGATCGCTGAAACATGTAATATATAGTGTGTCACTATCAATTGTAATTCACTCACCTGAACCACACGTTGTAGCGACTACTTGAGAAGCTTTGTTTTCCCGTAGTGAGTCAGTGGGCTACGGTAGACAACACCTGCACTACGGCTTAAGTCTCGATCAGCGGAGCGCAGATCTATTTCCGGGAGCCGTAGCCGTGGCAAAATCCGCCGCTGCTTAAAGTCCCTATTATCACAGCAGCTGTCAGACCGGTGAGTACAACCTCATGGTCATAAAATATATGGACTCTTCTTGGTAATATCGCACAGATACATTATTTTACTTTCTTGGTTTACATTTGCATGATATCAAATTAAATCCTGTCAACGACACATTAGCTGAAATAATCATTTATAGAGAGGGGGAAAGGGCATGTAAATTATGTCCTTTGGTTGAGAGGTGTCTACTTGCATTCTCACATGTATACCTCTTTGTAGGGGGGTGAAGAAATGTAAATTATCTGTTGTGTGTCTACCTTTGGCTTGTCTACTTGCACCTTAGGCAGGGGGTTGTAAGATGTTAACTTGCTAAGAAGAGGCCCAACGATCCTCGTCAGTATGGACTTGTGTCTGGTATCCCGGCCCCGTCAACTGCAGAGCTACTGCAAACACATGTTAGCAGAGGGCTTGGTGAGTTACATGACAATATTGGATCAAATTTAAAATTGCATTGTTACTTACAAGTAGCTAATTATTTTTTTCTTTTTCTGTAGGACAATCACATCCAGAGTGAGTTGTCATCACTGCTCTGAATAGTGACCGAAAAGACTGGACGTCAGACGACACCAAAAGACTTTTTGTACATAGTATTCATTTTCAATTTATTTATTTTTTATTTTTTTTAAATATAAAATAAAAATTATATTTTGGCAACAAATTGTCTGGTTTCATGATACATGTATTGACGTTTTTTTCACAATAGCCTATTTTACAGTCATATCAGTAAACAAATCTATGTTGAATTTCAGTTTCTATTGCCTGTTTAGAAAATGCCACGCACAGAAAATATACAAAGCACACAACTGTTAATTAAATAAATTTAAATACAAAACATTGAGCTAAATAAATTTAAATACAAAACAATGAGGTAAACCAAGCACAAACAAATAACACTAATAAAAGAAAAAAATAAATAAATAAAAACAAAAAGATTAGCTGCTCAAATACTTTAGTAACACTGATGTGGTCACTGAGCACAGGTTTTTATCCTTAGAACCTAGATGGGATGAAACCCACATAGTTGTCATTGGGATCAGGAAATGTGTCTCTGATCCTCCACACACAGCAGCTGGGGATAACAACTCGACACCCACCTCCAAGTGACCCATACTGTAGGACCACCCATTGTCTGTATGCTGCATATCTGAATTGTCTGTTACTCTCCCCTCTATTATTCTGACCCTCTACACCCCTGAGATCGTTCCAGATTCTCCTGGCTATGTGCAAGTGACCACCCATCAGTACATAAATGTCCATGTGTGGCATGATGGACAGGCATTCATGAGGTTGGTGGCCACAGCACTTTCTCTCCAGGTCTGTCGGCATTTCTCGGCACCTCCCACATACACACCATGAGGGTCCAGCAGTGGATCCTGGGACGGGTGGAGCACCTGATGTGACTGATCTCAGGTCAAAAATGTAGGACGGGTCATTCTGCAACACAGCCCGGATCATCTGATGAGATGCGCTGGATGAGGATAACGCTCCCACTCAAGGCCTGCAATGCAATGCAGATTGTCATTGTTAAAGAGTTATCATATAATTTTGTGGGTGTTGTGAATCTTTTGGAAAAAGTCAAACTTGACTATTGTCCCAAAGATTTATTTAGAAAGTTTATGACTAAACTTGACCATTATTATAAAAAATATTGTTTTATCCCTTACAATATTTGAAAAGTAAATTTAAAAACAGTTCAAACTACACTATCACCACTGCACTCCTGTCTTCTGATGCAGTGTCCTAATGATGTCAAGTCAAAACACAGAAAAAGAGGATCGCAGTCAGAGGCTCAGTGTTAAAAAACCCCATTACCCCATTCCTGCAGAAATTGTATGTTTTAAAAATTGGTGTCTTGCTTATATGCTAGAGTTTGTTATTTCTATGTAGTACTTTTACATTGCATTTGTATCGTGCTGCTTTCTATCAGTCATCTGCCTCTTAGTTACAATACACATCCTGTGTTTTGCTACTGAGGTAAGGTACAATAGATGGAGCACATATTGAATACACTCAAAAAACACCTTTTGTAACATAAATACACTCTACTATATATAAATGTGTGTATGTCTGAGTTTGAAGTTCATATCAGAACAAAAAATAAAAGTAATAATACACATACATACTCATAAGCAATCCGCTCTACTTGGAGAGCCTGTATCCACTGCAGGTCGTCTGGTTCCAGCTGTAGTCTCGATAGTAAACCACGGCCAGATCCCCGTCCTCTACCTCTTCTTCCTCTCCCACCTTGACCCCCTCTGGATGCAGCCCGTCTTGGTCCTCGTCCAGGATAAATCCCGAAGTATAAATCCCTGAAGGATAAATCACACACAAGATTTAAAATGCCATTTTTGTGGAGGCTTTACTGTCTTCACAATTTATTGTTTCTTATCTGTGAAATACAAGTAAATACAAGCTTCGTTTCCACTGAGGGAAATGGTTTCAGCTGTCAGAAACTGACAGGAGGTCTGTGTCACCGCAACGCTGAGTGTTAGGGTGGGTGAGTTCAACGTTGTGGAAACAAAGGGGGTGTTTTGAAAACACCCCCATTTTCACAGGTAACTTAGCCTGTCCCTCCTGTCGCAGGAAGTAATGGATTAATCCTGGAAAGCTACTGATGTGGCACTTTTCTCCTTATGAAAGTAACACAGCGATTATTCGACCAATGAGAATTTGGTCGGACGAGACTATATCGACCAAATAATCGACCAGTCGATCAGGAGACTACAGCCCTAGTAGCAAGCACACTTTTCCACTTTGTGTCAGTCCATCTCAAATGAGCTGGGGGTCAGAGAAGGGTTTCTGGATATTGTTTTTATGGCTTTCACTTTGTAGTAATATGCTTTATACAATCATATCAGATTTGAATGCAGTGCAGCCTGAGGGGTCAAAGGTCACAGGCATTCAGTGTTGGTTTTCAGCCTTGCCCCATACATGCAAAGATTATTCCAGATTCTATGAATCTTTTGATAACATTTTGGATTGTAGACAGGGAAATCCATAAATTCTTGGCAGTTGCACTTTGAGAAACGTTCTTAAGCTGTTGGATTGTTTGCTCACACTGTACTTTACAAAGTGGTAAACCTTGTGCCATCCTTGCTAGTTAATGACTGAGCTTTTCAAGGATGATCATTCCATACCTAATCATGAAACTTTAATCTCTGACCAATTTACCACTTTACCTGTGGGATGTACCAAACAGGTGTTTTTTAAACATTCCACAACATTCCCAGTCTTTTGTTGCTCCTGTCCCAACTTTTTTTGGAACTCGATGCGACCTTAAATTCAGAAGGAGTGTAGTTTTACAAAAAACAAGTTTCTCACTTTCACCATTAAATACATTGTCTTTGGACCACATTCAGTTGAATACAGGTCAAAAAGGATTTGCAAATCACTGCATTCTGTTTCTGTTTTTGTTTGACAAAGCTGAGGTGGAAGGCAGCCATGGTGGAATTCAAAGTAGGGTGGAGGTGATCACGACAAATGGAAGAAAGTTTTAAGTATAAAAAACAACAACAACAAAAAAAATAATAAAGAGTAGGTGAAGGGGTAAAGACAACATCCAGAAGACTGATGGGAGACATGGATGGAAAATGGAGGTTGGTTGCACAGAAAAATACCCTTTAGCCTGGAGGGCTATATATTTCCAGAAATGCTGTGTCAGTATGATGGTATATAGGCTGCGACGAGTGCCAGTGATTTATGAGACTGGGAGTGGATGCGCTGATGTTATTTAACGAGTAACTATATTTTCTGATGAAGACTGCTTTGCAGTGCATTCCTGAGGTAGTTAGGCATAGGCAGCCTGTACCTCCAGCTAACACAATCACTGCTACCACCAGTGTTATTTATGGACTTCAGGCTGGAGAAATATTTCATGACAATCTGTGAATCAATTATCAAGGGTTGCGGATACACACATGCAGTGTCTGACTGATGTCACACATCCTGCTGACTGGGTTTACCTAAACAAATTCAATCATTAAAGACATCAATAAAGACATTTTTGTCAGCCCAACTGAGATATAACATTTAGCATATAAATTCTTAGCTTGGCTGTCACCTCCTCTACTTTTGACCTATAACAGTGTATGTTCAGGAAAATGATAAATTGTTGTGCATGATCCATGCCAGTTGTTAAGTCCTATCAAATATCAATCACCTAATCTCAGAATTTGGCCTTCTGTGAAGGTCTGTGAGGTATGGCTGGTTATAAGTCAACTCAATTCCTTGTCAGGTGCTGATGTGTTGATAGCAAATGAGCCAAACAATTTCTTTGAGGCCATCAGCAGCCAACAAGGAAAAGCAGCCAAAGCAGAAGTTAATAGGTGGGTGGGTGCACCTTTCTGCACCCTTTCTAAGCATGACATCAGAGCCCTTTCAAGTGCAAACGGATAGATGGAACAAACAGTTGATAATGGTTGGTAGTCAACTCCAAGCTCATCTTGACTCACTGCATGTTTTGAACCAACGTGTAGGCCACAGCCGACATTGTAATGCTATTGGAGTAGCATATATCAGTTCACCCTGCTGTCAGTTAGAGATTAGCATTTAGAATACAGTTAGAACAAAGGTGTGAAATAAGATATGCAAAGTAATACATACTCATCTAGAACCAAAGAGGCTGTGTACACAAGAGTGCTTCCCTGCGAAGTTCAAAAGTTCCTCCGCAGATCTCATTGTACAAGTACCTTGAGCCTCTTTTATTTGGTTTTATTTTGAAAAACGAATGAACAAATGATACACGGATTGGCCTACTTTAGCCACTCGCTAATGAAAACAGAGGGGTCATCCCTATGTTTCCAGGGTTCTATATTTCCAGGATTCTATTTTCCCCACATAGAACCTTTTTTGTGTAAGCGGGGAACATTGAATCATTTTTGCAGGGTTAAGTGGGGAACATAGAACCCAGGAAACATAGAACCTTGGAAACATAGATATGCTCCCAAAACAGACAGGTCATAGGCCTTTTTAGCCAAAAACACATGAGCAGGAAAATCTGGAAGGTTGCCTTCAGCTGAACTCTTTGAACTGGATTCGGCCATCTTACTTCACAATGCTGTGTGTGAGATCGCTGTTTCAACTCATCACAGCACGGATTTTGGTCTGAACTAGGGATAAAACAACAATCGCATAAAAGCCAGTTTGAAAACAAAGAAACTAACATAGCATATTTTATTGATGTTAAATATCAGAACTTGAACAGAATAACAGTTAGATGTTAGTTGCCTTACAAACTGAGATAAAACAAAGACATATGTTGAGCAGACAGAGGTGGCATTACTGTTAAAGGCTCCTTCAGGCTTGTAAAAAGCAATCCGCACCATGGGGAATTAAAAGCCTTGACTGACTTCAGCACCACAGACAGAAACTGATTACATTTCACTGAAGAGGGAGAGAACAGAAAAAAATGAAAAAACAAACAAACAAACAAACAAACAAAAAAAACGCAAAGATAATGGGCCAACATTAAACCTGCAATTATGGGAGCAAATGACATGAATGTTTTCACCCACTCACTGCAAGCATTCTGTTTTCATATGGTGCAAGTATATTAATCAGAAGTTCATAGTACGTGTCAACATCACTGAGGCACACTGACTGTATACTTACTGACTGTACTTTCAACCATTGTTGAAGTTACACTGTGCACATTATGTAGGCTTTTAGCTTAATCGCAGCTGCTTTGATTCTTTGTGAGCCAGCGTCTAGCTCCAGACCCTGAGATAGATCCTTCCTGGCAATTTTAAGCCTAGTTTAAAAAAAAGAGAGCAAGTGCAGAGGTGACTGGGCCTTTGCCATCCATGCTCTTAGGTTTTTAATCAATGCCTGAGAAGCTTCTGGCAGCAAAACCAGTGTGATCTTTGACATCACTCTCAATAAACATCTCTAAAGACCAACTTTTATATAATTGATTCTGTATTTTATTTTGATTAGATTTCCTTTTTATATGATAGTCACAGATTTATTTAGGCTCCTCAGCAATTAAAATTGGGGTTTCTTTGTGTGATGTAGCAGAATAAGGTTCTCAGTAGTGTTCCATAGTTATATACAGAAAAGTGGCACTCCCACTGTGGCTACATCTGCATGCTACACTTTTTTTTATCATGTCAAAGGGCATTTGACAAGCAGTTTTAGATTTGTTTCAAAAAAGCATATATTCCATTTTTGTTTCCTCACAAATAACAATTCTTGATCTTAAAATGGCAAAACAATTTAAAATTGCACAGCCTACATAAAATACATGTAGGCTGGCTTAAAGGAGCACTGTGTAAGATTTAGGGGGAATGTAGTGCAGTGGTGAAGACTGCGAATTGCAACCAGCTGAAACTTCTCCAGGCTTGAATTCCTTCAGTGTTAACTCAGGAGGTTTTCATTGGAAGCTGGATTATCCAGAGAGGTCTCCTCCTCTCCAAAACAAATAGAACAAATAGACCAGGTGACTTGTGTGTGTGTGTGTGTGTGTGTGTGTGTGTGTGTGTGTGTGTGTGTCTGTGTCTGTGTCTGTGTCTGTATATGTATATCCATTTTAATTCTAGCCTCCATGATACTTTGGGTGAATCATATGCTAATCTTCTTTCGTAGAGTGATTGGGAAATGTTGTTGTGTCCTGTTACAACTAGCCATGATCTTTCATCTCTGACAGCCATCTCAAAGCATTGGTTGTTTTCTTTTTTAACCAAGCATGTTAGCGATTAGCTTTCCCTGTTTTGTTAACATATTGGTAAATTCAAAAGAGCTAGTGTGCAATAAGCATCTTGGGTGAACTCAGGTAATGTGGAACCTTTAGTGGTTTATGCTTCAATAGACTAACAAAAAAACTGTTAACTCACTCCAGTGTTCTTTCTATCAATCATTTTAGGGCTTATTAACAAATTTATGGTGGAATGAAATGGGAATACACCATTTTTAGAAGCTACACACTTTTAAACATACCATGACCCCCTCTCTCAATTAGGCAGTGTTCTGGTAATGTGGGACGACTTGTTTAATAAAGTGGGATAGTCTTTCTTATATTAAACAAAAAATTAAAAAAAAGACTTCTTTGCTACTAAGTGAATGCAAATCATTTTGTTAAGCAAGAAACAACCATGTAATTCAGTGTAAGAGGAGGAGCTATTCTTCCAAAAATGATAATGTTTGATTAAATAGATATTTTTAGTTTGAACAATAGGCTGCAACTACAAAACAATAAAAACATGCATCCAGCGGATGATATTTATTTTGATACATTTCATTCCTTTCAGCGTGTTAATTGTGTAATATAAATTGCATAACTTCAACAGGATGAGATAAAGTAAAGTTCAATCATGTAGCTCTTGACTGAAAGTAGCTGTCTTATGTTTCTGTCTTTATCACTATTTCATTTCTATCATGTCAATATTGTAATTATTTAATCAGGGATCAGGAAGTTCTCCAACTTATACCTATGGTAGAGCAAACACTAATTTCTAAAGTTGTTCTGTCAACCTAGCCTAAATAATGGACCTATCTTTGCATAAATAAAGCATAAAATGGTGTACCACTTTACCTGAACAATGCTGTCCCACATTACCTGACATGTTCGGGTTATGTGGGACAGTGATATAAAACTTAAACTTTGCTTCAGTTTAAATAAACACAAGAAATTTGTGCTCCCGAGAAAAGATCAGTGCTCAGTGAAGAACCTCCTAAGCCCTATGATAAAATATTATGCCAAGGCTTAACTATGCAGACCAGTGAGCAGTGATAACTAACACATCTTTGGGCTCATCAGGTGGGAACCTCCTTTCACCAGTGTTTTATCTAGTTGGTTCCACGACATCTTCAGGAGGCTAGACAGTGACCTCTGGCGTCCCAGACAAACTCCCCTAATGCCAGGTCTCACTGCTCCTTGCACCGACCCAACAACCTCCTTTACCTAACCTATATTACCACATGGCTTTCCCAGCCCAAACTGCACTGCCACCTTCAACAAACCCAGGCTCCGTTTATGCAAGCTCCGGGTAGTGACTGTGCTGATACTATCTTTCCTAGCACATTTACCATACCCTATTTCACATGCTACATTCCATAACTCCAATACAAGCTAAAGTCAAAGGAGATAGAGAAGATAAGCTCACTGAATAAGCAAACACACTCACCTGGGTTGCTGCATGGTCTCAAACAAGAGAGACTCAAATAGGCCACTCCCACGCTTAAATAACCTTCCTCTTCCTGGATTTTCTTCTGAGAGGACTGATTGGTAGATCTCGCCACCTGATCTCAAGGAGTTATGTACCCCACTTAGTAGGTCCCCCTGCTGGCCCCCAACTGACATTATTCCTCCTCGTCTAAATCCACTGACTAGTAGTGATGGCCTCATGAAGCCCCATGAAGCATTTTCTTTATTTTCTGAGCCCACTAGATGGCACTTTTTGTTTAACAAAAGGTTTAAAACACACTGAATTGCCATTCTTTGAGCCTCTCTATAAACCAAGAGTGCCATCTAGTGGGCTCAGAAAATAAAGAAAATGCTTCATAAGGCTTCATGAGGCCATCACTACTGACTAGATCTAGCTGCTGCATCTGAAATTTCCTTCACTGTCTTCCTCAAACTCTGTGCCCGCACTCTGAGTTCCCCCAGTAGTGAGGCACCTGATCTTGCTATTAATCCCCTACAACCCACTTTTACTGGACAAATCCTAGTTTTCCACCCTCGCTGCTCAGCTTCTGCTCCTAAGTCTGCATACCTAACCTTTTTTCTTTGATAGGCTTCCTCCACTGAGTTTTCCCAAGGAACTGTCAGCTCAATGAAATAAACTATCCATTGACTCACAAACCCCAACACTATGTCAGGCCAAAGTATTATTTTACAAATTTTTGTTGGTTTGTGTCGACCAGTGGTAAATCTACTTCATTATAATTCAGTAGTACAGGTTTATACCTAATTTAAATTCCGTTAACAGCCTCATTAATGAGAAAAAGAATGTCATACACAGCTGAACTTACCATGTGCTTGCACAATTTAATGTACATACTGTATATACATGTGGACGACATGACAGCTCCCAAAAAGTAAAGTCAAAAAGTCTGGATCACCTTCTTGTGGATAGCTGAAGTATAGGTCATCGAGCCCACCCTCTTCATGTTAGTGGATGGGACGTGGGCCAAACCAAAAACTCAAAGTACACATCAAATACATTTTTCCCAAAGATGGTTTCTGTCATTTAAGGTACTCTTTATAACCCTAGCATTTTTTCAAGTGTTCATAAGCAGTTCAAGCCCAAAGGGCTGAAACCCTATTATTTTTGCGCTGTTTTATTAGGGCCCAAGCACCAAGCAGCGCGAGGACTCTATTGAAATGCAAGGGATTATTATTCTTCCTCTTAACTGAAATAAATTGCCTTTTGGAGGGACTTAACATACTCAAAAATTCATGAAACTTTGCATATATATCAGTAGTGATGGCCTCATGAAGCCTCATGAAGCATTTTCTTTACTTTCTGAGCCTACGAGATGGCACTCTTGGTTAAAAGAGAGAGGCTCAATGAATGGCAATTCAGTGTGCTTTAAACTTTTTGTTGAACAAAAAGCACCATCTAGTGGGCTCAGAAAATAAAGAAAATGATTCATGAGGCTTCATGAGGCCATCACTACATATCAGCATGCTCAGTGCTGAAAAATTTTATATTTTCTGAGTTTCATGCTCAGTTGCAAAAAATGGCTCAGTAGTACCCCATGCAAAATTTCGATGAATCAGTCCCTGAAGGTGGTTTTACTCACCAGAAGCACAGCTCCAAGCCGAAGCCCGCGGCTCACCACCAGCCTGTTCACGTTTCCAACCGCTTTTCCCCACTCAGCGACACACCCGCTGAGGATAAAACTCTGGTTATTGGCAGCTCTATTCTGAGGAACGTGAAGTTAGCAACACCAGCGGCCATAGTCAAATGTATCCCTGGGGCCAGAGCGGGTGACATTGAATCTAATTTAAAACTGCTGGCTAAAGCTAAACGTAGATTCAGTAAGATTGTTATTCATGTCGGCGGCAATGACACCCGGTTACGCCAATCGGAGGTCACTAAAATTAATGTTGCCTCAGTGTGTGAATATGCCAAAATGATGTCGGACTCTGTAGTTTTCTCTGGACCCCTCCCAAATCTGACCAGTGATGACATGTTTAGCCGCATGTCATCATTTAATCGCTGGCTGTCCAGGTGGTGTCCAGCAAACGATGTGGGTTTCGTTAATAATTGGCAAATTTTCTGGGGGAAACCTGGTCTTATTAGGAGAGACAGCATTCATCCCACTTTGGATGGAGCTGCTCTCATTTCTAGGAACCTGGCAAACTTTATTAGTAATTTAAATCCCTGACAACCCAGAGTTGAGATCAGGACTCAGAGACGCAGTCCTAAACACCTCTCTGAGCTTCTAGTTCAGTTACCTAGCCATAGTTTTCACAGTTTTATACAAACGGTGTCTGTCCCCCGACCACCTAAATTATTTAAATCTAAAATTAAACAAAGAGGAGTTGTGCATAACAACCTCATAAAAATTAAAACCACTTCTGTGACAGAAAGACAAAACAGGAGAATTAAATGCGGACTGTTAAATATCAGGTCTCTATCATCTAAAGCAGTGTTAGTAAACGAATTAATATCAGATAATCATATTGATTTACTCAGTCTCACTGAAACCTGGCTGTGTCCAGATGAATATGTTAGTCTAAATGAATCCACTCCTCCCAGTCATAGTAATACCCACATTCCTCGAGGCAGCGGCAGAGGAGGGGGAGTTGCAGCCATTTTTAACTCTAGTCTGTTAATCAGCCCTAAACCTAAACTAGATTTTAATTCATTTGAAAGCCTCGTTCTTTGTCTTTTACATCCGACCTGGAAAACCTCGCAGCCACTTTTATTTGTTATAGTATACCGTGCTCCTGGCCCGTATTCTGAATTTGTATCTGAATTCTCAGAGTTTTTATCCAGTTTAGTTCTTAAATCAGATAAAGTTATTATTGTAGGCGATTTTAACATTCATGTTGACGTTGATAATGACTCCCTGGCTACCGCGTTTATCTCATTATTAGACTCCATTGGCTTCAGTCAGGGTGTACATGAACCCACTCATTGTTTTAACCATACCCTCGATCTAGTTCTCACGTATGGAATTGAAATTGATAACCTAAAAGTCTTTCCACAGAATCCCTCGCTATCGGTTCATTATCTTATTACTTTTGATTTCTTTTTACTCGATTACATGCCACTCAACAACAGTTACTATACTAGATGTTTATCAGATAGTGCTGTCGCAAAATTTAAGGAAAAGATTACTCCGTCATTAAATTCAATACCAAGTCCCTCAGTAACAGAGGTTTCCCGTGCCGACTTTAACCTCTCCCGAATTGATCATTTTGTCGATAGCGCCGTAGGCTCGCTGCGAACAACACTTGACTCTGTAGCTCCTCTTAAAAAGAAGTTAAAAAAGCAAAGAAAGTTCGCTCCTTGGTATAACTCTCAAACCTGTAAGTTAAAACAAATATCGCGAAAATTTGAAAGGAATTGGCGATTAACCAAACTGGACGAATCTCGTTTAATCTGGACAGACAGTCTCAAAACTTATAAGAGGGGCCTCCACAATGCCAGAGCAAACTATTACTCAGCATTAATAGAAGAAAATAAGAACAACCCCAGGTTTCTTTTCAGCACTGTAGCCAGTGCTTTTTTAGTGACAAAATTCTAACTATTAGAGGCAAAATTCATGACCTCCTGTCCTCAGATAGTACCTATCTAACCTCAAACACAGCTGTAAAACCTAATATATATTTAGATCGCTTCTCCCCAATTTCTCTTCAAGAATTGAATGCAGTGATTTCTTCATCTAAATCATCAACATGTCTCTTAGACCCCATCCTAACTAGGCTACTTAAGGAGGTCTTTCCTTTAGTTAACACTCATATATTAGATATGATCAATATATCTTTATTAACAGGCTATGTACCACAGTCTTTTAAGGTAGCTGTAATTAAACCTCTACTAAAAAAGCCCACCCTGGATCCAGAGGTGTTAGCCAACTATAGACCAATATCTAATCTTTCCTTTATGTCAAAGATCCTTGAGAAAGTAGTCGCAGACCAGCTGTGTGATTTTCTCCATGATAATAATTTATTTGAGGAATTTCAGTCATCATAGCACTGAGACAGCACTAGTTAAAATTACAAATGACCTTCTGATTGCTTCAGACAAAGGACTTGTATCTGTACTTGTTTTATTAGATCTTAGTGCAGCGTTTGACACTATTGACCATCAAATTCTACTGCTGAGACTGGAACATTTAATTGGCCTAAAAAGTTCTGCACTGAGCTGATTTAAATCTTATTTATCTGATCGTTTTCAGTTTGTTGACATCCATAATGAATCATCCTTACGTACCAAAGTTTGTTTTGGAGTTCCGCAAGGTTCTGTGCTCGGACCAATCCTATTTACTCTATATATGCTTCCTTTAGGTAACATCATTAGAAATCACTCTATAAATTTCCATTGTTATGCGGATGATACTCAGTTGTATTTATCAATGAAGCCAGAAGAAACTAATCAATTAACTAAACTCCATAACTGCCTTAAAGACATAAAAACTTAGATGAGCACCAATTTTCTGATGTTAAATTCAGACAAACCTGAAGTTATTGTTCTTGGCCCCAAACAACTCAGAGACTCTTTATCTGATGACATAGTTTCTCTAGATGGCATTGCTCTGGCCTCTAGCACTACCATAAGAAACCTCGGAGTGATATTTGATCAAGATTTGTCTTTTAATTCTCATTTAAAACAAACCTCACGGACTGCATTTTTTCACCTGCGTAATATTGCGAAAATTAGGCCTATCCTGACCCGAAAAGACGCAGAAAAATTGGTCCACACTTTTGTTACCTCTAGGCTGGATTACTGTAAATCTCTATTATCTGGTAGCTCTAGTAAGTCCTTAAAAACTCTCCAGCTAATTCAGAATGCAGCAGCACGTGTACTAACAGGAACTAAGAAACGTGATCATATTTCTCCTGTTTTAGCTTCTCTGCACTGGCTCCCTGTAAAATCCAGAATTGAATTTAAAATCCTACTGTTAACTTATAAAGCTCTAAATGGTCAAGCTCCGTCATATCTTAGAGAGCTCATAGTGTGATATTATCCCACCAGAACACTGCGCTCTGAGAACGCAGGGTTACTCGTGGTCCCTAAAGTCTCCAAAAGTAGATCAGGAGCCAGAGCCTTCAGCTGTCAGGCTCCTCTCCTGTGGAATCATCTTCCTGTTACGGTCCGGGAGGCAGACACCGTCTCCACATTTAAGACTAGACTTAACACTTTCCTCTTTGATGAAGCTTATAGTTAGGGCCGGCTCAGGCTTGCCCTGTACCAGCCCCTAGTTAGGCTGACTTAGGCCTAGTCTGCTGTAGGACCCCCCTATAATACACCAGGCACCTTCTCTCTCTCTCTCTCTCTCTCTCTCTCTCATATTCTATTACTGCATCTTGCTAACTCAGCCATATTGGATGTCACTAACTCGGCTTCTTCTCCGGAGCCTTCGTGCTCCACTGTCTCTCAGATTAACTCATATCGCAACGGTGCCTGGATAGTGTGACGTGTGGTTGTGCTGCTGCCGTGGTCCTGCCAGATGCCTCCTGCTGCTGCTGCCATCATTAGTCATTAGTCATACTTCTACTGTTATTATACACATATGACTATTGTCACACATGTATACTTCCAGATATTAATACATACTTTCAACATATTATACCACAGTAGCCAGAACTATACCTATAATATTATTACTTTCAACAATGTTGTTGTAAGCTACTGTCATTACCTGCATCTCTCTCTCTCTCTCTCTCTCTCTCTCTCTCTCTCTCTGTCTCATTGTGTCATGTGGATTACTGTTATTTGTTATGCTGATCTGTTCTGTACGACATCTATTGCACGTCTGTCCGTCCTGGAAGAGGGATCCCTCCTCAGTTGCTCTTCCTGAGGTTTCTACCGTTTTTTTTGTGATATTGGGCTTTATAATGTCATGGTAAAATCCCAACAGGAAGTCGGCCATTTTGTTTTGAATTTTTTCATTAGGGCGATTTCCACAACTTAAATTTGAACAAACTCCTCCTTCGTCCAATTGACTTCAGTGTTGGTACAGATCATCCTGAGAACATGCTGATCAAAAGTTATTAAAAGCTTTTCTCTATGTCAAGGGGCGTGGCCGCTAGGGTGTGACAAATTTTGGCGACTTTTCGTTTTCTTACCATCGAATTTCTAACAGACCTCACGCTGACATACTTGATCTCAGCAGCTTCAAACTTGCTGGACATGATGATGGCTCCGCCCCGACTTCCCCAATATGTTAATATCCCATCTTACTCATTGCGCCCCCTGGTGGTAACAGGAAGTGACCAGTTTTTACTTTAACATGTACTGATGCCACAAACTTGATCACATCAACTTCATTCCACTTCTAATGCATGCAGAACAAGTTGGTGAAGCTACATTATGAATGCTGTGAAGCTCTGTCTAATGGTGTCCATGTGGCAGCGTGGCGACTACCGATCCCTCGCCACTAAATGCGTTTGGCATTTTGATGGCTTCAGCAACCTAATCTCCTCATGAAAATTGATATACAGTTCAAGAATGGTGAGGTCTTACATATGATAGGGGCGTCACCCATGGGGGGGACAAAATGCCTCTATAGCGCCCCCCTTGAAATTTTCAAAAACCCCTCCCCATAAGGGTTTTTTTGGAGTTGGAACATGAAAATTGGTACACATGTGTATGTTGTCCAGATGCACATAAAAGTCTCTTGCACCAATGGTCTACTCCAAACAGGAAGTCGGCCATTTTGATTTTGACTTGTCATTTTGGCATGATTTCCACATGTTGCATTTTAACGATCTTGTCCTAGGGATTTCATCCAATGGACTTCAAATTTTTTACAGATCATCCAGAGACCATGCTGATCAAAAGTTATTACAAGCTTTTCTCTATGTCAAGGGGCGTGGCCGGTATGGCGCCTCCCTCGCCACCAAATACGTTTGGCATTTTGATGGCTTCAGCGAGCTCATCTCCTCATGAAATTTGATGCAGAGGTCAAGAATTGCAAGCTCTTACATCTGATAGGGGCGTCACCCATGGGGGGGACAAAATGCCTCTATAGCGCCCCCTTGAAATTTTCAAAAAGCCCTCCCCATAAGGATTAGTTTGGAGTTGGAACATGAAAATTGGTACACATGTGTATGTTGTCCAGATGCACATAAAAGTCTCTTGCACCAATGGTCTACTCCAAACAGGAAGTTGGCCATTTTCATTTTGACTTGTCATTTTCGCGTGATTTCCACATCTTGTATTTTAACGAACTAGTCCTAGGTATTTCATCCAATCGACTTCAGTTTTTTTTAAAGATCATCGAGAGACCATGCTGATCGAAAATTGTGCTCTGCATGTCTGTAGGTCAAAGGGTGTGGCTGCTATGGCGCTGCCATTTTTGATCCATTGCCATGCATATTCAAGCAGCTCTCTTTCCCACATAATTGATCCAAACTGCTTCAAAATTTCTGTTCATGATAAGGCCATCTTGCTCATTGCACCCCCTTGTGGAAACAGGAAATGCCATCTTTTACACTGACAAACACAAACCTCAAGCTCCTGACCTAATCAACTACATTTTGTGTCCACATGACGATCAAGTCGATGAATCTCCACAGAGACACACGTGTCCTGTCATGTTGCAGGCCGCCGCGGTGGCAGTGGCGACTTTTCATTCTTCGCCACGGAACATCAACTTGGTATACATCCTTAATGCAAAATCCGATTTACTCGAAATTTCACGTGTGATGAGGGTCCACCCCTGAATGCACTTGACTACATCTTGTTACACTCGTAGCGCCACCTGGTGGATGAACAAAACATTGCGTTTTTTTGCTCCTGCCAGGTTTTTTTTCCCTTCTCTTTTCACGCCACAGCCCCCACGTGCCTCAGGCCCCCACGGTTGCAAGGGGGAGCGAGGGCCTGATCACAGCTGCTTGCAGCTTTAATTATTGTTATCATTATTCCGAGAATATAATCCCCAATTTGGCCCCTTTCCCAAATTCAAAAACTCACCAAATTTGGCACATGCACTTGGTTTGACGAAAAATTTGATATTTTCGCAGTGTTGTATGTGGACGGGGCCAAATGGCGACATAGCGCCCCCTAGAAAATTTCATGCCTCGAGCCCCGCCCGTGAGTTTCACCTACACGCATGAAAATTGGTGGGCTCATAGAACATGCCAAAACACACAAAAAATCATCGTGGACCCATGCCGTAAACCCAACAGGAAGTCGGCCATTTTGATTTGAATTTTTGACATGTTTGAACGAACTCCTCCTCGGGATTTCGTCCGATCAACTTCAGATTTGGTACAGATCATCCTGAGAACATGCTGATCAAAAGTTATTAAGAGCTTAACACTATGTCAAGGGGCGTGGCCGCTAGGGTGTGACAAACTTTGGCAACTTTTAGTTTTCTCGCCATTGAATTTCGAACGGACCTCACGCCCACATACTTGATCTCAGCAGCTTCAAACTTGCTGGACATGATGATGGCTCCGCCCCAAATGACCAGATATATTAATATCCCACCTTACTCATAGCGCTCCGCGGTGATAATAGGAAGTGACCAGTCTTTACTTTAACATGTACTGATGACACAAATTTGACTGCATCAACTTCATTCCACTTCTAATGCATGCAGAACAAGTTGTTGAAGCTACCTTATGAATGCTGTGATGCTACATCTAATGGTGTCCATGTGGCGGTGTGGCGACTATCGATCCCTCGCCACTAAATACGTTTGGCTTTTTGATGGCTTTAGCGAATTTAATCCTCATGAAATTGATACACAGGTCAAGAATGGCGAGCTCTTGCATCTGATAGGGGCGTCGCCCATGGGGGGGACAAAATGCCTCTATAGCGCCCCCTTGAAATTTTCAAAAAACTTTTCATTTTGGTGGCGATTTTGTGATTTCAGCACCTTGTATTTTAACAAAATTCTGCTACAGATTTTGTCCAATCAACTTCACATTTGGTACAGATCACCCTGAGACCATGTTGATCAAAAGGTATTAAAAGCTTTTCTCTATGTCAAGGGGCGTGGCAGCTATGACGTCACCCTCGCCATCAAATACATTTGGCTTTTTGATGGCTTCAGTGGCCTCATATCCTCATGAAAATTGATACACAGGTCAAGAATGGTGAACTCTTACATCAGATAGGGGTGTCGCCCATGGGGGGGGGGGGCAAAATGCCTCCTTCGTGCCCCCTCCCCATAGGGTTTTTTTTGGAGTAGGAAGTTGAAATGTCACAACACGTCAGGGTACATTTACTCTGAGTTTTCACATAACCGCTTCAGTGATGCGTGCTGCTGGCCCCCCACAGTGGCGCAGGAGAGCAAGGAGCTGATCACAGCTGCTTGCAGCTTTAATTATTATTATTAATATTAGTGTTAGAGCACCGACCTCAGTGCAAGGACCCTATTGAACCTGAAGGAATTATTATTATTAGGGCCCAAGCACCAATCGCAGGTGGCCGAAGGTCCTATTGAAACTGAAGGAATTATAAGGGCTTGAGCACCAACAGCAGGCGGTTCCGTAGGCCGTCTGGTAGTGATGGCCGAATGAAGCATTTTTTTATTTTCTGAGCCCACTAGATAGCGCCATCCAGTGGGCTCAGAAAATAAAGAAAATGATTTATGAGACTTCAGCCGACCATCCCTACCGACCGCAAGTGGGCAAAGGACTGATTGAAACTGAAGGAATTACTATTTTAAGAATAAGAATACTTTATTGTCACCGTTAACATTGTCAGACAATATCACTGTGAAAATCTGTTTATCAGCTCCTATTTGGCAGTGGTCCAGAAAAAGAATAGTAAAAATAAAAATAACTGTGTGACAGTATACTGTCTGTGACAGTATAAAAATAGCATTTTAACAGTATGGGGAAATAAAATAACATTATAACAATATAAGCCAGATATATACAAAAGAAACATATGAACAATTTAAACAACCTATATACAGAATGAAACATTATTATCTGTTGGGATTCACAAGACCACAGATGATTTATCACTTGGTAAAATCATCACTGATTTAAAGCCTTTTTCCTCTGCATGCTCTTTGTTCTCCAAACAAAGAGAGCTATGTGACACCCATCTCCACAGGAGATCTCACATCACACCTCAGTGAGACTCAAATCTGACTGATTGGACAAGACCTTTACAGTGACATGTGACTCTGATGTCACAGGCATCTGTAGATCTGTGCTCCCTTCCACAGAGCTCTCTCTTGCTCTGGAGCTTCAACAGCTCACACCTCTTTCCAGCTTGGCCTGGAACAGCAGAGGCCCAGACCCTTGCTCCTTGCCCCAAATCACTAAAGGGAGGACAACTGATCACAGACTCTCTTGCAAACACAAGGTTTGCAACTAGCTTTCCAGCAACAAGGAACTAAGTGAGTTAACACCCAGCGTCTAACTCTGCTAAACCCTGAGCAACCATCTTCCTCGGAGTTTCACCTTTGGAACAAAGGACCCAACAAAGACTGCACCTGGAACCATCTTCCCAGCATTCTTCTGCTAGCTAACAAAGCAGCACACCACCAAATGACTCTTTCTCCCATCCACTCAAGGATCGGTAATGTAACAACTGGGCATAGCTTATCACAGCTTTACAGGCTAAGCAAGACTGTTTAACTTCTTGTATGTGATTTGATGCTGTTCATTGAGTTATTGTTGTGATTGTTTGCAGATAGGTCATTGATTAGTTGGCTTCACCAAAGCTAAGTGTTTAGTTTGCTAATACTGTTCACAAACAGATTCTTGCACACAACTAAACAACCTCTGCACTAATCCAGACCATTTACAACACAAGTTACATTGACATAGACTCATTAACAAATAGGCTTTCAACAGAGCAACACCCAAAGAGGCATCTCAGAGTTCCCGCTTCTTTTCCTTTGTCTTTGTCCTGACCACACGGTCAGAAAAAGATCTCCCCCGCCCTGAAGAAAGCCTTGATTCGGCCATTTTGGTAGTTCTCTGTTGTCAGCCATTTTGTTTTGTAGGCCAAAACGGCTCCTTGATCACCACACCCACCTTTGTCTTTCTTTCTCTTCTTTCCCTCTCACACACACGGAACACACATACACACCAAGCTTGTATATAGTTAGTTAGAATTTGTGTGTTTTGTTTTGGTTTGCTTTGCTAGTTTGTGAATAAATATAATTCTATGGAATCATGCCTGCTGTCTGTTTAATGTTGCACAATAATATTGCAGTGATGATTGCTCTAAGACTGCAAGGGAAGCTCTCAGCTTCCCCTAAAATGTCAAAAAATAAGTGGTCAAATATGTACTGTTGTGTTTACATTTCATTGACTAAATATGTGCTAGAACGCGTTCAACTTTTGTTCAGAATCAGCTACTTATCACAGGTCACTGACACGACTTTCTTCTCATTCATTTCTGCAGCGTCACAGTACATTAAACAGTGGAAGCTCAGCGTCCAAAGACTTCAGTGGGTTGTTCCACTGCAGCGAAACTAGACAGTCATTGGATAAATGCTCGGTTTTGTCCCGCCCATTGGACGTTCAGCATCTTTGGGGGTCTACTGGGCAGTGGGCTGGCCTCGGCTTGCCTGGATGCTGGCCTTCTGCATGATGATTGGATGATCTGTCTGAGACTGAATCCCTTTTTCATTGACAGCGAAATGAGCGAATCAGCGATCTTGAAATATAAACCACCACCAGAGCATTTTTCAAGTTTCATTCCGTTGTTCCGAGTTGATCTGGAGACTTTTCCAATCTTCTTATTGACTTTTTCTTTGTTAAAAATGACTAGCGATAAATCTAGCATCTTTTTCTGGTGTTATTGGAGACTGTACTTGTGTTTGGAGACTCTGACTTCTGTCGCTCTGCAGTTACTGTCCCCAACGAGCAGCGGGTGCTGCTGTGAGCCCCTCCACCATCCCAAAGCACTCACAGGCGGTCACACTAGCCTCACGCAGCAGCCTCAGAGGGTAGAATTATAAATAAACGGACACATTTATGATGTAGGCCGAAAATGAGCTTCTCTTCCGTGAAAGACCAGCAGCCGCCACTGGGGTATAGCACTCAGTAGTTGAGGAGTGCTGGGCCACTGCGACTGTGCCACCGCTATCTTCGATGCTATTATTAGGGCCCGAACACCGACCGCAGGCGGGTGAAGGCCCTTTTGAAACTGCTCCATATGTTATTATTATATGGGCCTGAGCACAAGACAGCAGGCGGGCAAAGGCCCTATTGAAACTGAAGGAATTATCACTATTATTATTATTATTATTATTATTATCATCATTATTATTATTATTATTATTATTATTATTATTAGGGCCCGAGCACCACGTAGTGCGAGGACCCTACTGAAATGCAAGGAATTGGTGTTCTTCTTCCACCAAATGAATTGGCTTTTTGGGGGGCTTAACATACTCAAAAACTCATGAAACTTTAAACATGCATTACATCTGGTGAAAAATTTGATGTTTTAAAGCCCAACTTGCAGGTTGGAGACCATGGTAAATAAATGTGTAGAAAAATGATATAGAAACTCGATCAAAACAAAAAACAAAAACATATACATACTACAGTGACTTTTGGGGGCGTTTTTGTAAGAGAAATTTGCTTCTGCATCTAAAAACCCACTAACCAGAAGTCATGTTGATTCATTAAGATTGTTATTCATGTCAGCGGCAATGACACCCGGTTACGCCAATCTGAGGTCACTAAAATTAATATTGCCTCGGTGTGTGAATATGCAAAAACGATGTCGGACTCCGCAGTTTTCTCTGGACCCCTCCCAAATCTGACCACTGATAAAATGTTTAGCCGCATGTCATCATTTAATCGCTGGCTGTCCAGGTGGTGTCCAGCAAACAATGTCGGTTTCGTTAATAATTGGCAAACTTTCTGGGGAAAACCTGGTCTTATTAGGAGAGATGGCATTCATCCCACTTTGGATGGAGCTGCTCTCATTTCTAGGAACCTGGCAAATTTTATTAGTAATTCAAATCCTTGACAACCCAGAGTTGAGATCAGGACTCAGAGTCGCAGTCCTATACGCTTCTCTGAGCTTCTAGTTCAGTTACCTAGCCATAGTTTTCACAGTTTTATACAAATGGTGTCTGTCCTCCGACCACCTAAATTATTTAAATCCAAAATTAAACAAAGAGGAGTTGTGCATAACAACATTTAGCATTCATGTCGACGTTGATAATGACTCCCTGGCTACTGCGTTTATCTCATTATTAGACTCCATTGGCTTCAATCAGGGTGTACATGAACCCACTCACTGTTTTAACCATACCCTCGATCTAGTTCTGACGTATGGAATTGAAATTGATAACCTAACAGTCTTTCCACAGAATCCCTTGCTATCGGATCATTATCTGATTACTTTTGATTTCTTTTTACTCGATTACATGCCACTCAACAACAGTTACTATACTTGATGTTTATCAGATAGTGCTGTCGCAAAATTTAAGGAAATGATTACTCCATCGTTAAATTCAATACCAAGTCCTTCAGTAGCAGAGGTTTCCCGTGCCGACTTTAACCTCTCTCGAATTGATCATCTTGTCGATAGCGCCGTAGGCTCGCTGTGAACAACACTCGACTCTGTAGCTCCTCTTAAAAAGAAGTTAAAAAAGCAAAGAAAGTTTGCTCCTTTGTATAACTCTCAAACCTGTAAGTTAAAACAAATATCACAAAAATTTGAAAGAAACTGGCGATTAACCAAACTGGAAGAATCTCGTTTAATCTGGGCAGACAGTCTCACAACTTATAAGAAGGGCCTCCGCAATGCCAGAGCAAACTATTACTCAGCATTAATAGAAGAAAATAAGAATAACCCCAGGTTTTCTTTTCAGCACTGTAGCCAGGCTGACTGAGAGTCAAAGCTCTATTGAGCCTTGTATTCCTTTAGCCCTTAGCAGTAATGATTTTATGAGCTTTTTTAATGACAAAATTCTAACTATTAGAGGCAAAATTCATGACCTCCTGTCCTCAGATAGTACCTATCTAACCTCAAACACAGCTGTAAGACCTAATATATATTTAGATTGCTTCTCCCCAATTTCTCTTCAAGAATTGACCGCAGTGATTTCTTCATCTAAATCATCAACGTGTCTCTTAGACCCCATCCCAACTAGGCTACTTAAGGAGGTCTTACCTTTAGTTAACACGTATATATTAGATATGACCAATATATCTTTATTAACAGGCTATGTACCACAGTCTTTTAAGGTAGCTGTAATTAAACCTCTACTAAAAAAGCCCACCCTGGATCCAGAGGTGTTAGCCAACTATAGACCAATATCTAATCTTCCCTTTATGTCAAAGATCCTTGAGAAAGTAGTCGCACACCAGCTGTGTGATTTTCTCCATGATAATAATTTATTTGAGGAATTTCAGTCAGGATTTAGAGTGCATCATAGCACTGAGACAGCACTAGTCAAAATTACAAATGACCTTCTGATTGCTTCAGACAACAGACTCATCTCTGTACTTGTTTTATTAGATCTTAGTGCAGCGTTTGACACAATTGACCATCAAATTCTGCTACAGAGACTGGAACACTTAATTGGCCTAAAAGGTTCTGCACTAAGCTGGTTTAAATTTTATTTATCTGATCGTTTTCAGTTTGTTCACGTTCATAATGAATCATCCTTACGTACCAAAGTTTGTTTTGGAGTTCCGCAAGGTTCTGTGCTCGGACCAATCCTATTTACTCTATATATGCTTCCTTTAGGTAACATCATTAGAAATCACTCTGTAAATTTTCATTGTTATGCGGATGATACACAGTTGTATTTATCTATGAAGCCAGAAGAAAGTAATCAATTAACTAAACTTCATAATTGCCTTAAAGACATAAAAACCTGGATGAGCTCCAATTTCCTGATGTTAAATTCAGACAAAACTGAAGTTATTGTTCTTGGCCCCAAACAACTCAGAGACTCTTTATCTGATGACATAGTTTCTCTAGATGGCATTGCTCTGGCCTCTAGCACTACTGTAAGAAACCTCGGAGTAACAGTTCAATGAAGTTTTTTCCAATTTTGAAACAGTTATTGTTTCTCTGTAATCTGCATCTTTTTTGAAAAATAAGCACTTTGGTTTTGGGTTGGTTAACTGTCAGGGCCCAGGTTTGGCAGTATTTTTCCAGTTCTGATAAGTGTAGCTGTAGCCCCTCTTTTGTTGGAGACAACAGGACCAGGTCATCAGCATAGAGGAGACACTTTATTACAGTCTCTTGTAATTTCAGTCCAGGTCCAGGAGACTTTTCTATTTGTTTTGCCAATTCATTGATATATATGTTAAATAGGGTGGGGCTGAGGTTACAGCCCTGCCTTACTCCACGTCTCTGGAAGAAAGATTCTGTTTTCTTGGTTCCAATCTTAATTGAGCATTTTCCATTAGTATACATTGATTTTATCAGGTCATATACTTTTCCTCCAATACCTCCAATTTGGCCTTGTTCACGTGTGTTACTTGTTTGTTGGTATAATTCTTTAAAGTGCTTTATCCAGATATCTCCATCTTGAATGGCTAGATTATTATTATTATTTTTATTATAGTTTAAGGTCCTCCAGTGGTCCCAGAAACTGTTTGAGTTTATTGATTCTTCAATTAAGTTCACCTGGTTTTCAAGGTGGTGTTTTCTTTTAGTTCTCAATATTTGTTTATATTTTTTTTAGCAGGTCACTATAGTGTATACGTAGCTCCTGATTTTCTGGAGCCCTGTGCTTTTGGTTAGATAGTTGTCTGTTTTTTCCTCATATTTTTGCATTCTGAGTCAAACCATTTTTCTTGTTGTCCCCTTTTTTGTTTTGGTTTTAGGAAAGGTAAGTTAGATTGTTGTGCCACATGATAAAATATATTGTTGATGTGGTTTGTGGCTATATTTACTCCTTCTTTACTGCATGGATATGTATGGGCCAGGACAGAGTTTAAATACTCTTGAGTTTCATGGCTACTCATTGCTTCCTGGTATTCAGTGAGTCTGTTTTGCTCCCATCTGTAGTGAGTTGTTATATTGTATAATTTACTGGGATTTGGGCATGGTTGGTTAGAGTGTGTTCTTTTTAGATATAGTCTGATCTGGTTATGGTCTGAAAAGGGGGTTTGTTGCCTAACTGTGAATGCTCTAAAAGAGAAAGGGTCCAAATCTGTTAGTGCATAATCTACTGTGCTACTGCCAAGAGAAGAACTGTAGGTGTAACAGCCAAAGGAGTCCCCTCTTACCCGACCATTGACTATGTACAGACTGAGGGCCCGGCAGAGCTGCAGTAGTTCTTTCCCATTTCTGTTTGTCGTTTTATCATAATTATTCCTCGGGGGAAGAGTTAGATAGGTGTTAGTTTTGTTATTCATGTATCTGTCTCCCTTTGTACTTATACTATCTGTTTCTTCTGCTGTGCGTGCATTCATATCACCTATAATGAGGACATTTCCTTGAGTTTGGAAATGACTGATGTCACCTTCTAGATCAGTAAAGGTTTGATCATTAAAGTAGGGAGATTCAGCTGGAGGGATATAGATTGCACATAGATAGATGTTTTGGGTGTTGGAGGTCAGGTCTTTCTTTAACTTAAGCCATATATAATTTTCACCTTCTTTAACAAGTTCAATAGAATTTGTATATTCAGCTGTGGTGGCAAAACTACTATTTAATGAACAGTTTAAAGAAAAAGTCTTCACACGTCGGCTGTCTTTCTTGAGTTTAATAAGCATTCATAAATGGAGACACTCAAACATACAACCGCATGAACAGTCAGTCAGTGAGCGAGTGTCTAGCAAGTCTTCTCGCCCTGCTATATTTATAGTTCCCATAACACATGCACATCAACAGTCAAAATATGTGACGCCTTGGCATTCCTAAAACACAACATCTCTTGAGACTAATAAGGACACTTGTTGTCCTCCCTAGCTCATAGTCTTGGTGTCTGAGCCTCCCTGGCTCGTGACCTTGGTGTCTCTCACTGCTGTCACAGTAGGGGTAAAATGAGCAACACACATCATACATCATAGCAAAACCAAATACCCAAATTTTCCATCACATTCCCCCCTTTTTAGCATTCTCATGCTAAACCACAAGCATGGAAAATTGTCTTACTACCTTATGTCTTGCGAGTTCTACCTGTACCAGCCAAACGCCGGTACCACCAGTTCACTCTGAACATCAGAGGTGTGGAAAAGCAGGCAGAGGTCACAGGTCATAAGCATGGACAAGCCAAACATCCCCCTCCCTTTTGACGCAGGAAAAAGGTAAAAGACTTGACCATCTAGCTACACTATCTAATAAGGGAAAAAACCTCTATATGGTGAGGGCAAAAATCCCTTATACTACATTCTAAGCTAAAGCAAAGTAAGCATAACACACAAAGGCAGTGGAAACAATTAAGGGAAAAAAAATGAAAGAGAAAAGTGTGATAAATGAGGTTAATCAATGCGAAAGGTGATTTAAACTATATGAATATGTGGAAATGTGATTGAAAACACACTCCTGGAGAATAAATTTAATGAGTAATACATTTCTAAACTAAACAGTTAACTGCAAATCAGGAAAACTTAAACGAGTGACTCCTGTGAATTATAAGGAGGAATCCACAGATCCATCTGCACGTAGTGCCCCACAGCAGACGTGATCATTGATGTGATCATAGATCTCACACAAGGAATAATGCAACACATAAAGACGCATAGCATCAACAGAACTGGTATGACAGGGGCAAACAGACGCATTAATGACACACACTTGAACCAGATAAGTATTCCCCCTGAGCTCCTTCCTTGTGTTACTCCAGGAAGCTTTCTTGAATTGACTGTCAACTCCCCATAGCCTGGAGGACAACCGGTGGGTAAGTCTCCTCTGTCCCACGTCTCCATTAAAATGATAATGTCTGAGTGTTTGAGTTCATCAGTAAACTGAGTTATTACTTTTAAGTCCAAAAGCTGATGATCTCAACCCTTGGATGTTCCATTGGCTGATGACAAAGGATTCATATCGTGTCATGCTACAGTGTTAATTATTGAATTAGTTGTTGTTTTTATACAAAGTGAAAATGCTTTCTTTTCTTTCTCTCTTTTTTTTTTTTTTGACTATGGATTAATAAATTATTTTATGTATAGAATTGGTTTACATAAACAGTATTAATAACATATAGTTGCATTGATATTAGTGAATATTGATCGGTTAATAGAATTCGTAAACAGAGAAATAAAAATAAAGAAATAAAAAATAAAATTTAACAGTAGCTTATAACAATAACATATAGTAATAGTAATATATTTTGTGTGTGTGGGTGTGTGGGTTCACCACGGCCCCTGGTCTGTAAGGCGAGTGCAGATGAGTGTAAGCATTTGTCTGATGTCCATCATGTCATGGGAGCTTGGAGGACCAGTGAAGGCTTCAGCATAGCTTCTCCTGTGAGTCTGTGATGGTGCTGGTGGGTGGAGGTCTTGCTGCCATGTTTGTGGAGGTCGTGCAGTGACATTGGTGTCACTCCTGGGAGGGGGTGAGGGGCCAAGGTGAGGTGGGCATGAACGTGGGATTAGAAGTGGGGGTGGGTATGGCAGTGGTCGTGGTGGTGGTACTTGGGGGTTGAGTAGGGGTGGGGGTCTGGGGTGAGTTCCTTGGTGGTGCTCTGGGGGCTCTCCAGTTGTTCCATGTCCTGGGTGGTGTGAAGGGCGGTGTTGTGGGTTCTGGTGTGGTGGTCTTGGTGGACCTCTCCTTTCTTGTCTCCGTGTGCTGGTCCTTGTGTCCTGGTCGCCATCTGTGTTCTGTTCTCTGTTGTTTTGGTGGCCTGATGTGGGGATGCGACCCAGCGCAGCATCTTTCAGTGTTTTGGCAAAGACAGAAATGTTTTCCTTTTTGAGGTGTACTTGGTCATAGAGGCTGTCCACACTGATGTTTGGGTGATGGGCCAGATATACATTAGGTTTGAGAGTACAGCCTCTTGATATACTGGCATTAATTCCTAAAATTGTTTTAGGATGGAAGTCTTTTCGTGGGAGCAGAGTGGACATGACAATCTTTGTGTTTGGAAAAGTGTTGCTGGCCTTATTAATCACTGCTTTTAGTGATGTTGCAACCTGTTCCTGCTGGGCTCTCAAATCATTGGTTCCTGTATGGATTATGATGTGGCTCGGGCTGCCAAGATGTTGTTCGGATAGCAGGTCAAGGGCTTTGTTAGTGGTGGGACACCTGAGTTTGGTCACGCTGTGATTTGGGAACAGCCTTTTTTCATCCAAGAATTTCCCATTAGAGTCTATAAGAAGAACAATGTCCAAATTTTGCTGATCAAGGGGAGGTGACGATTGCTCTGATGGGTGTTGCTGCTCGCTGGGTGAACTGAGGTTTGTCTGTGTTTCTGGTGGTTGCTTCAGGTCAGGAGAGGCAGCTGGTGGATTGGTGAGAGTTTGTGGTTCATCGGGGTGTGGGTTTGGGGTAGTAGGATGTTGTAGCTGCTCGTTGAGACTGTTAATTGTCGCCTCTTTCTCTCTTAGCTTCTCAGCCAGTAAAAATATCTCTTTCTTGTTGTTAGTGTTCTCTTGCTGTATTTCTCTCAGCAGTTTGTTTAGTATGGCCAACTCTTTCCTGCATGTGTCTCTGCCATCTTGCAGTTCTTTTAGCTGGGTCTGGGTCTGTTCATATTGTGACTTCATTGTTGACAGTTGCAGGTGGATGGCTTTGTTCAATTCTCTAAGAGAGTTTGTCTGGAGGAAATTTCCTGAAGTTGCACTAGTTCACTTTCCATATGTGCAAGCTTATCTCTCATTTCAATCATGGTGGTATGTATGAGAGCGGGGTTCTGCAGGTCAGGTCCTCTGCTAGGCTGCTGTGTGTTGGTGAGGAGGTGATGACACTGTCTGTGGGAGATCTAGAGGAAGAATGACAGCAGGGCCAGGTTTTTCTTTCTGTGCTCCTGCTAATGTTTTCAAGGTTTGAAATTCATACTGGAAGTTCTTTAAGTTGCCTTGCACCATAATCTTCCCAGTTTTGTAGATGTTGATAGTTGTCATCACTGTATCTGGGTCCTCACTCTCTTTAATCTGCAGCTTCCATCCATTACAGATGCCTTTTCTTTCTGCAGAGGGGTGATGTAGAATGATGGCACTGTGCCATGCACTGGGGTGTCCAGAATAAAATATTAGGGTGCTGACCTCTCAATTTTTATAAAGATCAGCAAACAGAGTCTCAGGTTTTTCTTCCATCAGCTTCTGTTTAAACTCCTTTCTCTGAGATTCATTTTTTATCTCAGGAGGGTAGTGGATTGGGTGGTAGTTACTTACAGTTGAGCAGTGGGGGAGTGCCTCTGATTGGCTCATGCTGGTGGGGCTATTTGTATACAGCACTCTGATTGGTCAGATTACTTCTAGCTTCTTGATTGGTTCTCACTGAGGCTTGTTTGAATGAAGTAACTGATAATGCTTGTCCCAACTGTTAATGGAATCCTAACTGTTAACTGCCAATGCTAATGTTAGCTCAACTTAGCTAACTGATTAGACTGATCAGAAATGTGTGGCAAAAAATGAGGAGGATTTTCCAGTTCCTCTTAACGTTTTTGTTACACATACATTGTCTCCATTTAAAAGTGGATGGGTGCTCCTCAGTACCTTGGATGTAGATCACTGCCTAGCAGGGCTAGCATCCTCCTCCTCCTGCCCTTGTATCTGCTCTTGTGGTAACTGTTGTCCACTGTAATCCTTGTTTGTCTTTGTTTTTGATGGATTTTCTGGTGAATTGTTGTTCTTCTGAAGCTGTATTTGTCTTCTCCTTTCTTCTTACAGCAAGTAAGTTTAAAAAATAGGCATTTCACTTTGTTTTAAACAACAAACAGATCAAATAATCAAGGAGCTCTTGTTAAACATGACTCTCTTCTTGGTTGCCAAGCAACTCTCTCTCTCTCTCTCTCTCTCTCTCTCTCTCTCTCTCTCTCTCTCTCTTTCCCTCTCTCTTTCTGTCTCATTGTGTCATACGGTTTACTGTTAATTTATTATGTTGATCTGTTCTGTACAACATCTATTGCTCGTCTGTCCTTCCTGGAAGAGGTATCCCTCCTTAGTTGCTCTTTCTGAGGTTTCTACCGTTTTTTTCCCCCGTTAAAGGGTTTTTTTTGGGGGAGTTTTTCCTTATCCACTGTGACGGTCCAAAGGACAGAGGGATGCCATATGCTGTAAAGCCCTGTGAGGCAAATTGTGATTTGTGATATTGGGCTTTATAAATAAAATTGATTGATTGATTGATTGATTGATTGATTGATTGATTGATTGATTGATGTAGTGTAAGGGAGTCGAAAATGTACAGTCATATGCATATGACAGGCTTATAATTATGAGTGTGCTAGGCGTCCAAGAGACCAGGAACAGATCAGGGTGAGGAGAAATAACGGCCACAGGAGAGAAATAGAGCTGTGGTGTCAGGAGAACCAGTGGAGAACTGGGCAGGTGTCTTGGTGAGCAACCAGCGTTAGCTAATGACAGTTAACAATGTCTAACACTGTGTTCACATAACAACATTAAGTTTGCCATCACGTATTAGGTTATAACTAAGCTACCAATAGTTCTGCCAATATTAGATACTTAATGCTACTTACCCATAACAGAAACTAATGCGCAAATATCAGCTTGTATCAGACGTAGGCTATCTTGCTATGCATGTTATAACTCTGCATTACGATGTATTGACGTCCGCAGGGGAGAGAGGGAGAGAGAGAGAGATACGAAGATATCCTGATAATTTTTTGTATGATAGGTGCTTGTGTGGGAACTGCCAGCCCATGTCCTCAGCTGTGGGGGTCCATGTCATTGGTCCGACATCCCATTAGTCTGGCATCCCGTTGTTCTGATATGTGATTATATTAGGCTATACTGTATTTGTGTACCATAGAGGATCAGCAACGCAACAAAAGTAGGCTACTGGTCGAGATACAAGTGCCACAGAGAGAAGAGAGTGAAACACCATAACCTCCTGTTATTAACTCTGGGGTTGGGGTTGTGTGGGGAGCTCTCCGCGGTGCTGAACGGCTCCCGGCAGGCGTATTTCTGCCTTGATGGCGCGCCACGACCGGCTCTGGGTCAGCTGGGAAAGGCTTGAGGCGAAGCAGGCTCACGGCTTATGTGTTTGCCACTTTGTTTTTCATTTTAACCCACACCATGATCTTTTCCCAACCCTAACCAAGTGTGTTTTTGTGCCTAAACCTAACCAGACCTTAACCACAGGGCATCATAATGATTTCGGAACAACGGGACTTCAGAACAATGAGTTTAATATGGTCGGAACAGTGGGATGTCGGACCAATGGGATTTCAGACAAATGGGCAGTTCCCAGCTGTGGAGAGTATGTGCTGCAGGGAGGTGGATGCCTTCTGGGCTCTGGTGGAGAATCTGACCCCCAGACCAGACAGAACATGCCTCACACTGCCCATCAACCCTCACGCTACCCGCTCCCATCTCAAACATGGAGGCCTCCCTCTCCTCCCTCTCTGTGCGTGGGCGGGTGGGCTCCGCCAGGAACAAAATCCTCCTGTCTAAAATGAGCGCTGCACACGACCGCATTTCTGGTCACAGATGAAGCTGTGAAATCGCGTCTCTTCACCTACACAAAACGCACCCAGGCACAAAAACTAACTCCACTCCTTTTTCTGTCAGGAAAACAGAGGACTCGATGTCCTGACAGACTCAAGTTTGTGCAACCTGCATAAACACAATAATTCGGCATAATCACAAATGGTGAAATGCACTGTTAACAACTGAAAAAATACTAACTCACAAGTTTACTACCGCTCAACTCACTACCACCTACTACTGCGCATTGGACAGAGGCAGGGTCAAGGACGCAGAGTCCCTCTCGTGACGTAGTATCGAAGAGGAGCTAAAAAGAGCCACTTTTTCCTCTGATGACGTGCAAACCATAATAAATTCTGAATTAACTTCTTATATGGTAATTTTCAGACAAGGTTATGTATATATTTTTAAAAAAAAAATTAACCTGCAAATTGCACTTTAAGGGTCTCGTGCTGGGGTGCAAAAAATGGTTAAGTAGAGCCCCCTACAAAATTTCTGCAATGAAGCCCCCAAAGCTGGTTTGACCGATGTTTACGAAACTTGGTAGGCACATGTAACATCTCAAGATGTACAAAAAAGAATTTTGGCCATTTCCAGGGGTCCTACTTTAAAAAAGTAGTCCTAGAGAATTCATCCCATTGACTTCAAACCTTGGTCTATCCCACCAGAAGACCTCGAAGAAGACACACCTGTGGATCATTATTCTCTGTCACTATAAAGACGCTTGCTTCACAGACGCTCCTTGCCACATCGTTCTACACCTACATCCAATACTTTTCTGCATTTGTTTCAGACTGCTTTCTTGGTATCAACCCTGCCCGTCCCTGACTCTTCTGCTTCATCCATGCCCTGGAAAACCACTCTGCCTTCTGTTTTTGACCATGAGCTCTGCTTCTGCTTTCCTGGTTCCTGTTCGCCTGTTTCCTGCGGCTATCTGGTAAGACCGTCACCCAGCATTCCAAAGTGAGTTTACTGGTTCAGTCACCTGTGATCTTCTGTGCTGTGGATTGCTTCATTGTGTGGCTGCACACGACACCTCTTTTACAGTAACACATGCTGGTAATTCAAAGTATGCTGCTTAGTTTATTTTAAAATGGGGAATATTCCCTTTTTTTATTAAAGATGATTTATTAGATATGATAGTGAAATGCAAAGGGGGAGGGAGAAGGGATGACAGCAAAGGGCTGCAGGCTGGAATTGAACCCTCTGCTGCTGCAACGACACAGCCTTTGTACATGGGGTACCTGGTCTGCCTACTGAGCTCCTGGGTGCCCCAACAGAGAATATTCTAATGTAGTTAAGAATGCAGTCAGAGTCCTGCATGGATCCATTTTTGAAAACCCATAGCCGCTCATACCTGTAAAGCTCAGTACCAGAACTGACCTGTTAGCCATCAGTATGTCTAAGTCAAAGTCACACCTGCCCACACTGATGATAAAAGTCCCGCAAGACGACCCGCAACCATGATTAAACACACACAGGCTATAGTCACTTGCTTTAAGCTGGGTTCTTTGTTCTTGAATTACAAATCCAGTGGAGGAGACATCTCTTGCACTGGCTGCCCTCAATGGCAGGATGGCAAAAATGTTCTGTGCAATCACTGCTAGGTTAGGAAACATTTTAGCATGCTCCCTCCACCACCATAAAACCTCAAAAGCATTCTCTTTGGGTGTTTTGGGTGTAGGCTGCTACCTCATCCTCGGGATGCAAAGTTTCATCCATTTCATCCAGTCCTCCATGTTGGTGATGAATGTGATAAGATCAAAGGTTCAGCTTTCAAAATAAAAAAAAAAATAATAAAATAAAATAAAATAAAATAAAAAATAATAATGATAATGATATTAGTGATTTAGATGTAAAATATTACACATATACTGCACATCTTTTTCATTTGTTTTATTCTGATAAAAAATGTATATATTTGTTCTCACCTGCTGCCTGACCGCATGCAGTTCATTTTTAACCATGCCTGTGAATATATATATGCAAATTTTTACCCTCCACACAGCTTTTTGTGGGTAATCAATCAATCAATCAATCAATCAATCAATCAATCAATCAATCAATTTTATTTATAAAGCCCAATATCACAACGATAGAAACCTCAAGAAGAGCAACTGAGGAGGGATCCCTCTACCAGGATGGACAGATGTGCAATAGATGTTGTACAGAACAGATCAACATAATAAATTAACAGTAATCCGTATGACACAATGAGACAGAAAGAGAGACAGAGAGACAGAGACAGACAGAGAGACGCAGGACAGACAGTAATGACAGTAGCTTACAACAACATTAATGAAAGTAATAATAACACGTGGTACTTCACCCAGTGTATGCCTCTGATTATAGGTGTCATTCTATTCCCCAAATTGTTAATTAATCTTTCCCCACTGTCAAAATTCTTTTGGTTTTATTATTTCTTATGTCAGTTAAAGCATGTGAAAGCATCATTTTGGATCACAGTAGAATTTACATGAAAATAAAGGACAAAAACTGTCCCATATTAATTCAGTAGGGGATGGTGCATTTTATTTAGTTTTATAATATGGAACAATCTGGTGTTAAGGTTACACAGTACGGGTGGCAACTTATTCTTCTGTGTAGTGATGGAAACTGGTTACAGGAACAATCCCTTTATGTTCTGGTTGTACGTTTAACACTGTTGTTGAAGCCAAACATTTTGTTTAGTTTAGTTGTTAGTGGTGTTGGCAGCCAGCACAACAGGTAACATTACCAGAGCTCTGCAAGCACATTTTAGAACATCAGTTATGTTGGGAACATAAATTAGGCATCGCATGGAGGCACCAATTATGTAGGGAACAACAATATTAGGTCTGACCCAGGGGACACCATTAATGTTGTAAATTGGCTATCAGAAATAATTAATTATAATTAATAATTATGTTAAATAATGTGACTTGATTAACATTAAATCACCTCGTGGGGCACCATTTTCATAAGGGGAAAAATGATAGCCAGTTAAAGATATCGGTCTCATAAAATACACTTAACTATTAATTTGGAATTTTGATTAATAATTAAATAATAACCATTACCAAAATTAACAGTATAGCCTGAAGGATTTCAGAGTTCTTGATGCAGCAGAGGTTGACTATTCATTCACCCTTGTGCAACATAAAACAGACAGCAGGTATGTTTCCAAAGAATTATATTTATTCATAAAGTAGCAAAGCAAAACCAAACACATAAATTCTAACTAACAAACTATATACAGCTTTGGTGTATGTGTGAGAGTGAGAGTGAGAGTGAGAGTGAGAGTGAGAGTGAGAGTGAGAGAGAGAGAGAGAGAGAGAGAGAGAGAGAGAGAGGTGTGGTGATCAAAGGGCCATTTGGCCTACAAAACAAACTGGCTGATAACAAAGAACTACAAGATGGCTGAATCAAAGCTGGTTTCAAATTGGGCGAGGTGTTTGTCTGACCGTGTGGTCAGGACAAAGACAAAGGGAAAGAAGTGGGAACTTTGAGATGCCTCTTTGGGTGTAGCTCTGTTGAAAGCCTATTTGTTAATGAGTCTATGTGAATATCATTTGTGTTGCAAAAGGTCTGGATTAGTGCAGAGGTTGTTTAGTTGTGTGCAAGAATCTGTCTGTGAGCAGCATTAGCAAACTAAACACTTAGCTTTGGCAAAGCCAACTAACCAATGACCTAACTGCAAGCAATCACAACAATAACTTGATGATAGCATTAAATCACATACAACAAGTTAAACAGTCTTGCTTAGCCTGTAAAGCTGTGATAAAGCTATGCCCAGTTGTTACGTTACCGATCCCTGAATGGATGGAAGAAAGAGTCACTTTATGGTGTGCTGCTTTGTTAGCTGGCAGAGGAAGGTGGGAAAGAGCTGTGGTTCCAGATGCAGTCTTAGTTGTGTCCTTGTTCCAAAGGTGCAGATCTGAGGAAGCTGTCAAGAACAAAACCAGAGACAGGACCCAAATGCAAGACTCTAAGACGAGGGTTTCCCAAAAAACGTTGTTTAATAACAGACCGGGTATGGTACACAGGAGGGCAGTCAGACGAGGCAGAGGTATCCAAAAACGAGAGGCAAAAGGCAAGGTCGATAAACAAACAGGATCAAAAAAAAACTAGAGAGCAAGACAGGAACAATGCTGGAACGTGACATGAAATTCAACGAACTGGCAACGAGACAGAGTGAGACAAGAGGTAAAATACAAGAGGTAATGGGGAGTGATTGGAGACACGTGTGGGGAGACACAATCAGGGGCAGGTGCACACATGACGGGGGGAAGGGACAGGACACAAACCTGAATCAGAGACAGGGGTGAGTGATCTTCAGAATAAAACAGGAAATGCAGAACATGAAACATAAACAGATACTAAACTGAGACATGACAGAAGCTGGTCGCTCAGAGTCCTTGCAGAGTTAGACGCTGGGGTGCTAGCTCAACTTGGTTCTCCTTGTCGCTGGAAAGTTAGCTGTAAACCTTGTGTTTGCACCTCTAACGTCAGGGGCACACTGCCAACGAAGTGCTGAGAAGCACAGCACACCGAAATTCTCGCACAAGCCCGTTCACATCAGACGCGCATTTCTCCACGCCAGTCGACAAGCGCCTCTGCTCCCAGCTGTTGTCTGTCACATTTGGGGCTGTTTTTCCATCATGGGTATCTCTCTCTGTTTGCGTGTGTGTGTGTTAGTGGGTGTGAGTGTGTGTGTGTGTGTGTGTGTGTGTGTGTGTGTGTGTGTGTGTGTGTGTGTGTGTGTGTGTGTGTGTGTTCATCTCTCTCGCGCGTTTAGATACCACTGACTAATATGTATAGCCTATATTGATTGATACACACATTCGCTCGCGGCTCGTGCAGAAAATAGACCAGACGCCTAAACAATCGCTGCAGCACTGGCCGCGGAGCTGCACGGCTGGTGTGTATGACACAATCGGTTAACATGAGCGCCGAAAGGAAACTGGCTTCGCTTCGAGGCAATTCGCAGCACTTCCGTGTCCGGTGTGGCCCTGGCATAACTTCTCTGGTTCAGGTTTAGAGAGTCTGTGAGCAATGGTCTGAGCTTGTTGGCAGCCCAGGGTAAGAGGAGGCCTGTCGGGGCTGGTCCACAGCTCAGGGCGAAGAGGTGTGAGCTGCTCGGCAGCTACAGAGCAAGAGAGCATCTGGGCTTATCCAGGTCCAGCAGAAAAGAGAAAGAGTCTAACGGGAGCAGACCTTCTACAGATGCCTGTGACATCACAGAGTCACATGTCACTGTAAAAGTCCTGTCCAATCAAGTTTGGCAACTGTTCTCACTGAGGTGAGAAATAGCTCTCTTTGTCTAAAGAACAAAGAGCATGCAGAGAAGAGAAGCCTTCACATGTCCAGTTTAGAGCTTAACAAATGACAAATCATCTGTGGTCCTGTGAATCCCAACAGTTAAATATTTTTTGCATGTCTATTTTTTTTTAATTCTTAATCTGACTGATTGACAAAGGTGTATCGCATCTTATCTTGTAACGAGTGTAGGATGAACCCAATTGCAGCACAAATGAACCAGGTTTGCAGTGTAACAGCTTTTATTCAGCAGGTAAATGCAAGCACACAGACAATCACTTGATGTGTCAGTGGGTATGGCAGGATTCGAACCCCGGTCTCCCGTGTGGTAGGCAAGGACGTTACCACAAGACCAACAGGGCAGGCAGGAATCACAGTGAGGCTCGTGAGCAGTTAATTGTCCACAGTTCTCAACAGGCTCAACGAGTGTGTTGGAGGGGAGATGTCTCAGACTCACTGCTGTTGGAAGTCTTCCTGGCAGTTGGTACAGATGAGGGCTGGGAACGGATCCGGACCTTGAGACGAAGTCAGGTAGGCTGACGGTACCAGAGGTGAGGAGCTGACGGGGTGTAGCTGACGCAGTGGATCTACCGGCAGAGCAGGAACAGGCTGAGTGCCAACCAGCTACAGACTGACGACGGACAGAAAGCAGGCTCAGCCCCGGATTTACCGGGGCTGAGACGTGAAGCAAAGGTCGGAGGCAAGTCGGGTCGATACCAGGGAAGCAGTCCGGAAACAAACGCTGGAGAGTCAGGCATGAGAGCGAAGACAATCTGGCAAAGAGTGAGTGGAGTGAGGCTGCATATAAGATGGCTTGATTGGAGATGGTGAGCAGGTGACAGCAGCAGGTGAAAGCAGTGAAGCTGATGAGGGGTGTGGCTGAGCAGCAGAGCAGGGGAGAGGGAGAGCAGACTGTGACATATCAGTTGAAAACAAATCAGTTTTTGCTATATTAAAGAAAAAAAAGTTTTGAAAAGAATGACTGTCAATGGATAAGTATACCATACAACCTAACCTCAAAAAATCTGTACTATCCCTTAAACTGTGTCGCAAACGCCTGAAGGATTAAGACGTTTATGAGTTACCGCTGCACTCTGCACTGACTGGGTAACTGTAGGTTAGTTAGGTATATCAGTATTACTCCCATTATACCATCTCTGAAGCTTTGACAAAGCCAGTGAACTTGTACGTGATGGGAAAACCATAAATACAACAGGGCTGTATTGGGAAGTTTCCAGGCATGAATGACTCAGAGGGAATATCAGGAAGCCCATTGCCATGTCTACTGTAGGATAACACATTCAGATGCCCCCATCCACTGTCACTCCACTGGATGAGAGAGCCAATAAGGAAGTCCATCGCCAGTTAAACAAGATGGGCCGATGGATTTAAGTGTGGTATAAAAGGGAGTGCTGTGGAGCTGCAGACCAAGATGGCAGCTTAGAGTGGTTGCTCCTCACAACTCTGCTAAAAGTTTACAAAGTCCTTGTCATTAACACTTCTAATTAGTTCTACAAGATGTCTAAACAAACAAGACTGTGAGAATAGCTCCAGATCCCGTGATTCTCAAAGATCCAAAACAACAACTACGACTATTGCCGTAGCCGAGGATGCTAGCGATGAGGCCAGCCCACGGACTGACTTAGCTTCGGTGCTAAGTGAGCTGCAGTCACTCCATACGACTGTCAACGCGAATAACACCAAGATAAGTACTCCTGATGGCTTTGGGGCAAAACTCGACAACGTGGAGAGACACATAGCTGAGATGAATAGCTCTGTTGATGCTGTGCAAAAGAGTTTTGCGAACCTTCAACAAGATATTACTGCTAATGCTAAATGGCTCACGGAGGCCGAAGGCTGTGTAGGGGACACCAAAGATAACCTGGACAGTGTGAAAACTGAGCTGGCTGACGCCGCTAAATGCATCGCCTATTTAGAGTCTAAGATGGAAGACCTAGAAAATCGTGGTCGGAGAAAGAACTTAAGACTGCTAGGGCTCCCCGAAAACACTGAAAAGACCCAGCCCATGACTGATTACATCCAGTACATGTTGCCGATCTGGCTGGGGCTCGACGCCGCCAAGTCGTTCACTTTGGAAAGGGCGCACCGCACTCTGGCAAGACCAAGACCGGATCAGAGCAGAGCTGTAATCATTCGTTTCCTGCGATTTCAAGACCGTGAGGTTGTCTTCAACACGTCCAAACAACGCTCGCTTACTCACGATGGTCACAAGATCTTCTTTGCTCAAGATTTATCAGTGGGAACCATGAAGGCATGGAGCCCATTCAATGCAGTGAGGAAAAAGTTCATCGAAGCTGGAACTTTTCGGGGATTCACCCTACGCCCTTGCAAGATGAGGGCTCTAGACAACGGGAAAGTAGTCCTTTCATCCACACCAGAAGAAGCTGAGAACTTCCTCCTAGACTCCTAAACTTCTAAATGGCTGAGGAGTATAGGTAACCACAGCAGGACTGATATGGACAATAATATAGGTGCACTGTAGTTTAATATAGGTTTTCTTATGTTATATTTATATACGTTTTGCACTCTCTAATTTATTTTGATTATATGCAGAGCTGCTACCACCATATTTGGTGGACACTTTATTTTATGTACCTATTATAGACCTATAAACTTGTTTATTTGACACAGGCTACTGAGGCAGTTAAATCAAGCATTAATAATTCTATGCTTCATATCTATCATTCTAGGACGATAAATGTTTGAACGTTCAGGTCGGGATGCAGGGTTGGGGGGACCACGTGGGCTGTCTGAGAGATGTGCCTACAGTTAAGCCACTCCTCATTAGTGTGGATTGGTATTTGCCCGTACATCATTTAGTTTAAGTAAGGGAAGGGAGCGGGATTTCAGATTATAGCAGTAGGTCACTAGGCCAGAGACCAATCAGGTGAGACAGGAACTGGAGGAGGGGCTGATTGGCAGCAGGTGAGGCTTCACTCTCCTCAGATCCTTTGTGTGCTCTCCATGTGGCTGTGGCTGTTAGATTCCCTGTGGCTCCAGTAAGCTGGACTTTTGGGGGTTTTAGTATTGTTTTATGATCATGTTAGCATTTTAATTGTTAGGGTACTGTAGGGTTGCATGCACCCTGAGGTATTTGTATTTTAATGATTTTAATACTGGGTCTGCCATAACTTGTTTGTAGGAAAGAGAGAATGAAAAGTTGACTCTGATACAGAGGTATGTAAAACATACAACATTTAAACACTGTAATGTGCCCTACAAACTAAATTAACAGTGCTTTGTTGTTTCTAGGCATAGCACTGACTGCCGTTTATTTTAGTTTAGTATTACGTCTTTTAGCCTTATTGATTTTATTGTTTTTATTGTTTAGTATTGTATTGAACTTTGTTTAGTTTCAGAGTTTTAACATTCTGTCTCCTTCTGTTTCTAGTGCTGCGGCTGGTGGGGTCCTCCATTCACCAGTGTGGTTGGGGTGCTGGGAGTTCACTCTAGATGGTGATATGGTTTGTGGTTGCACATCTTTATTAGTGTAGTGTTTTATTTTAAGTGTGTCTGGTTTATATTTCTTTTAATAAATAGTATACTCCCAGTGCCCCAGCAGTGTTTCCTAGCCATAGTATGACTGTCTGTCCTCTTGTCCTTTCTTGCCTGTGCTCTGAAAGTTTTAGTTATTGTAAAATAAATGGCATGTTTATGACACACTCTGACTGTCGCGGCCTCTTTATCGAAGCCCCTGCGTGCTAGTTCTCCCTAAAGGTTACAAAAGGTTAAATGTTTTTATAATGTCTGGTTCAGTTCTTACTATTTAAACTTATTTTATTCATTTTTTGTCACACTTAACATGGTCATCTACCGCACTGCACTTAAAGCAACATGGAAAGTTCAAAACTGTCTGATTTAAGATTTATAAGCTGGAATGTCAGGGGACTTAATAAGTTAAATAAATTGAAACAGGTAATTAACAGACTTAAAAACCTAGGGCCAGATCCACAAAGAATGGATTGCTCCTGCTAATAGCGCCATTATTTGCGCAGAATTAACTCACGCAATCTGCCCTGTTTTAGCGCCTTATCCTCAAAAGAATTTGCTCTAATCATATGCCGGCGCTAACACGCCCACAAAGTTTGGCAGCTGAGCGCAATTTGCGCCTCTGATTGCAATAAGCTGCGTGGCATATAGGTGGCTTTGTTCCAAGATCACAGTTGACACGACAATGGCAGAGTCAGACAGAAAAAGAAAACAAAAATTTACAGACCGAGAACTCAAAGTCCTCACTAACGAAGTGCAGAGACATACATCCAAACTCCAGTCTAAAAATCTCACTGCAACAGAGAGAAGTCGTATATGGGAATCTATATCCCACTGTGTCAGTGCAGTTGGTGTGTGCAAACGCTCTCCTCCAGAATGCAAAAGAAGATGGCATGATCGCAGGACCAAAGAAAAGATTTCATACAACCACAACCAAGCATCTGCAACTGGCGGGGGGCCACCCCAGGAACAACCTCTAACAAATCTTGAGGAAATAGTTCAGCAGACCCTCCAGCCTGAGCAAATTGTTGGCCTGGAGGGAATAGACACAGGCAAGTGTGTTTTACAAGAATATCAAGGTATGTATATTAAAAATGCCCATTTCTGTATGCAGCATGTGTCATATGTTTAACTTGGGTTAGTTTGTTAAAAAATATATAGGCTAACATAAATTAATATGCCACCCTTGTTTAGACGATCCATTGCCTGGCCCATCCGTCTTGAACACACTGGTCACCCATCTGAAGGACACCACCACATCCCTCCACACACCTCCCGCCTCGGCGCCCGGCCAGAATCCGGTTGAAATTGCACCCCTATCTGTCCCTGCAAACTTAGAGGAGATTGACCATCTCCTTTACACTAAGCAGCAAAAACAAAGTTTTTCCAGAAATGTTTAAGGCTTTTTATGTTGATTTATTGCGTGTGAATGGAAAGACTCCTCCTGATGATCTTCAGTGTATAAATGGGTTGAGGTCGACTTGTAGTATACAGTCAATTAATTTTTTTTCATGACACAACTGTGATTGCATCTTAACAAAATAAGCAAGTTAGTGCTGAGCTGTCCATGGTCCTGAATCTTTTGTACTGACCTATTTACCTTAGAGCAGAGCTGTCCGTGGTCCTGACTTTAGGTCAACATAAAGCCCACTGTGACCTATCACTGAGGCCGCTGAATTACTATTGTCAGGGTGAGAGGTTGAGTTGCATTTATTTCATGGGTTTGTTTGGGTATTACTGATTTATCCCCTTACTTAGTGAAGCATTTCACATTTAGTGGACGACCCTTACCTCCTGAGACACAGCCGCCAAGTGTATAAATGTCAAAGTATTAATTGTGCCCCTTAAGAAAAAACTTCAAATTATTTATTATGAACACAAAGTGGTTCAAAGTGGTCAAAGGACCATATGTCCATACATGTCGCTTTTTTGTCTTTTTTTGTTGTTGTTCATCCTGTTTTTTGTTTTTTTGCCTTTGTTATTGAAACAGCCAAAATAAATGCAGAAAATACAACTCAAATGACCAAAAAGTGGTCAAGGGGGTCATAGGGGTTTTTAACAGACTGTATTTCGACAAATTATTCATGTTTACTTAAAAAAGGTGGAATGGTCGCAGAGACAAACACAGTAGGCTATATTACTGAAAGTCTGGTCACTTTTATTTAGCGCCAAATCAAAGTAAAAATAACGTTGTACAACAGAAAACACAGCACACTGCTTAAAGTAACGTTGTAAAACAGAATACTTTATATAGCTGGAAATAATGTTAACTGAAAACACAGCATGTCGCTGGAAATAACGTTATGCATAAGTAAAACAAATTACTGGAAATAATTCTGAATAATATGCTATCTGACACGCCTGCCCTCATCCTCCCGCACATCAACCAGTGGGGCAGGTGGCTCCTCTTCTTCATCCCCTGAGTCATCGTTATCCTCGTGTTCCTCAACACGCAGCCCGGCTCTCATGGCTACGTGATGCAGCACACCACTATGATCCGGCATACCTTGGGGGGACTGTATAGCAGAGCTCCACCGCTGCGATCCAGGCATCTAAATCTGCTCTTTAAAATGCCGAAGGTGCGCTCTATCACACCCCGTGTCCGGATGTGTGCCCGGTTGTAGGCTGCTTCCCCATCATTGGTCGGATTGCGCACCGGAGTCATCAGCCATGGCTGAAGTTGGTAACCCCGGTCACCTATAGTGCATTGCACATATTTTCCCCCACATTAGCAATCGGTATTAGAGTACGGACGTTTTCTGAAAAATAAACAAATAAATAATTAAATAAATAAACAAACTTTCTTACCCAGTAGCCAGCAGTCGTCATCCATGCCCTGCACCATCCTGTGCACACTGCTGTTCCTAAATATATAGCTGTCGTGCACAGACCCAGGGAATTTGGTAACCACATGCATTATGATGTTATTTGCGTCGCACACTACCTGGACGTTAATATAATGGGTATGCTTCCTGTTTTGGAACACGTTTTCGGTGTCTGATGGTGGAACAGCAAGAACGTGTGTGCAGTCAATTGCACCCACAATATTTGGGAATGTCACGTCGGTTTTGGGGAAACCTAATATAGCTGCCCACTCTTCTCACAATGGCAGGTACAACCTCCCACATGGCCCTGCTGATGGATGACTGTGAGAGCCCTGAAACGCCTGCAATGGGGTTCTGGAAAGAGCCAGATGCAAGAACCTGCAATGTAGACACTAATTTGACAATGCCAGGTAAAGCATGGGATCTCTGGGTGGCAGGCTCAATGTCATCCTTGATGTCATCTAGTAGCACAACTATAAATAAAAAAACAACAAATCCCTTCCTTAAAAACTCTATTGATATATGGTTTAAAGCTCACAGACATATTGGTGATACACTCCCCATCTCTCAGTTTTCACCTATTTGGGATAATGCGCAGTTCACTCCTGGCAGGGCAGATGGTGGTTTTCGGGCAGGGGGGAAAATTGCACAAAATTGGAGACTTATATGTTCAGGGCACTTTACTAACATTTAACGACCTTTGTTTGAAATATTCAATTCCAAAAAAACACTTTTTAAAATACTTACAATTGAAGCACTTCATCTCATCAAATTAGAATCAGAAATACTTTATTGAATCCTGAGGGGAAATTATTTATGTTACAGGTGCTCCTTGCAAGAGAGGAAATATATGTGAAAATAAGAAATTTAAACAATAGTATTTACAAATATATAGTTAAATAAACAGGAAAAACATAAACGTAAATATACATATATATATATATATATATATATATATTGTAAGATGAACAAGATTATTATTGCTGGGTTATTGCACAAGTTACATTAGATTATTGCAGTGTGTGAAAAAGTCTCAGGGCCACTCAGAGAGAGGAGTTGTACAGTTTGATGGCCACAGGCAGGAATGATTTCCTGTGGTGCTCAGTGGTACATCTTGGTGGTATGAGTCTCCCACTGAAAGTACTCTTGTGCCTGACCAGCACATGGTGGAGTGGGTGTGAGACATTGTCCAAGATAGTTCGTAGCTTAGGCAGCATCCTCCTCTCTGACACCACCATCAGAGACTCACACTCCGATCCCACAACGTCACTGGCCTTGCGGATCAGTTTGTTGAGTCTGTTGGCGTCCGCCACCCTCAGCTTGCTGCCCCAGCACACAACAGCATAGAGGATAGCACTGGCCACCACAGACTCATACAAAATCCTGAGCATAGTCTGGCAGATGTTGAAGGACCTCAGTCGCCTCAGAAAATAGAGACGGCTCTGGCCCTTCCTGTAGAGAGCGTTAGCGTTCTTAGCCCAGTCCAGTTTATTGTCAGTGTGTACCCCAAGGTACTTATAGTCCTCTGCAATGTCTACACTGACCTCCTGGATGGAAACAGGGGTCACCGGTGTCTTGGTCCTCCTCAGATCCACAGCCAGTTCCTTTGTCTTTGCCACGTTGAGCTGCAGATGGTTCTGCTCACATCATGTGACAAAGTTATCCACAACAGCCCTGTACTCATCCTCATCACCCTTGGTGATAAATCCAACTATAGCAGAGTCATCAGAAAACTTCTGAAGATGGCAGGTCTCAGTGCTATAGCTGAAGTCAGTGGTGTAGACGGTGAAGAAGAAGGGAGAGAGGACAGTCCCCTGCGGGGCCCCGGTATTGCTGACCACTCTGTCTGACACACAGCATTGCAAGTGCACATACTGTGGTCTGCCAGTCAAGTAGTCTACAATCCAGGACACCAGGGGGGCATCCACCTGCATTGCTGTCAGCTTGTCACCCAGTAGAGCTGGATGGATGGTGCTGAACGCACTAGAGAAGTCAAAAAACATGACCCTCACAGTGCTCGCCAGCTTATCCAGATGGGAGTAGACACGGTTGAGCAGGTAGATGATGGCGTCCTCAACTCCAAGTTGGGGCTGATAGGCGAACTGGAGGGGGTCCAAAAGTGGCTTGACCATGGGCCGGAGCTGCTCCAAGACGAGTCTCTCCAGGGTCTTCATGATGTGGGAGGTCAATGCCACGGGTCTGTCGTCCTTGGAGCCACTGGGACGCAATGTCTTTGGCACAGGAATGAGGCAGGATGTCTTCCACAGCAAGGGGACCCTCTGGAGACTCAGGCTCATGTTGAAGACATGCTGAAGTATTCCACATAGCTGGGGGGCCACAGGCTTTGAGCACCCTGGGGCTGACACTATCAGGGCCTGCAGCCTTATTTGAGTGGAGTCTCATCAGCTGTCTTCTCACATGGTCAGCAGTGAAGCACATTGTGGAGGTGACGACATGTGGGGGAGGGGTGTAGTCCTCATGATGGAGAGTGCAGTCAGTCTGGCCACAGGGGGGAGGTGTGAGGAGGAGGAGGAGGGTCAAGCAGGAGGGTGTTGAGGTGTAAGAGGGAAGAGTGGGGGAGGAGGGCAGAGTGGGAGATGGTTGACCAAGACAGACAGCAGAAGAGTCAGGGGTGGGATGGGCAGCTCCAGCAGTGTCAAATCTGTTAAAAAACAGACTTAGTTCACTGGCCCTGTCCAGGCTGCCTTCAACTCCTCACTGCCTTCAACTCCTCTGTAGTTGTTGGTCCTGAAGCCAGTGATGGTCCTCATTCCACTCCAGACCTCTCTCATGTTGTTCTGATGGAGTTTCCTCTCCAGCTTCCTCCTGTACCTCTCCTTAGCCTCCCTTATCTTCATCTTCAGCTCCCCCTGTATTGTTCTCACCTCCTCCCTGTTACTAGCTCTGAAGGCCCTCTTCTTTGAGTTGAGGATGGTTTTGATGTCCTTTGTTACCCACGGTTTGTTATTTGGATAACAATGGACAGTCCTGGCTGGGACAGTGGAGTCAGCCAGTCTGTCACCCGCCAGGTTACACGGGAGCCACCGTTGTCCTGCCTTGAGGGTATTGTGTTAAAACACATGCATGGGAAACGACAAATTTCTCTACTATATACGGCACTTGTCTTGCACGACAAGGAATCTAGTCATGATAGAAGGAGGGCATGGAGATTAGATATTAAGGAAGATATTGAAGACGCTGAGTGGGCAACAGCTTGTTTAAAAGCTCAATCACAAACCATTAATACTCAAATGAAACTATTGCAACACAAGTGGCTAATGAAGACATACATAACCCCTGAGAAACCTAATAAATGGTCCACTGTCATGCCAGATACATGTGAAATGTGAAATGTTTGACTGAGAAAGGTACTTTAATTCATTGTGTATGGGAATGTCCTAAGTTGGTAGCTTTTTGGAAAATGGTTGTCCGCACTCTAAGTAAAATCACAGGTATCCAAGTACCCTGCTTAGCAAACCTTTGTATTTTAGGGATATATCCAGATAACTTTTTAACTCTAAGTGTAAGACCCTGATCAACTTTGGCCTCCTGCAGGCCAGGAGGATGGTAGACTCACAAGTCAGTCTTTAGACGCTTTGCTTAACTAAAGACTGATGACTTTCTCCCTGATTTTGTGTTTAGATGGGCAGATACAATTTCAGAGTTTAAAAAAACTCCCTACGTTGCAGAACCAATAGTAAATCTGCAGGGCGGTCCTTCGGTGGCTCGCTGAACTCTTGTGCTTGTAAACATAGTCCCACTAGAAACACGTGTAGCGGTACAAAATGGCTTAGCCGTGCTCACAGAAAATGGCATCAAAGTTAGTGGATGTTTGTCACGTTTGCGGCGACACGCCAACTAAAAGAAACAAACATAATCCTTTACAAGGCCATGATTCATCCGGCCAGACTATTGAGGGAATCGCCTTGTTGTTTACAAATACTTCCAGGTAGAAAACCAGCAGAGCTTTTAGCTATATATATAGCCTATATATCATATTTTTCACATCACTGTATCACCGTATGGACTAATCCGATGTTTGTAAAGTCTATAAACACAATGATTGAACAAACATTACTATTTCTGTGTGCACGTTTACTTTAGCTGGGCTAACCGTTAGCTGTTAGCCCTGTTAGCCATTAGCGGTGTCTGTAATAGGTAATAACTCATTAAACGGTCCGTGAAAAAAATATCTTATCCAGCAGATATCTTAGTTACAACATGATTGAGCTAGCAAAGCAGTTTTGTGTTGCTGTGTGTGGTATTCATTCAGTTTTGGGAAATCAGGATGTCTAGAAAGCATCAGTGGCTGCAGCTGACAGGGACAGAGAAAAGGGGGAGTGCACATTTCCGAGAAGGCGTGTCCTTTTCAAAAATGCAAGAGCCGTTGTTTTGTTGCCGGCCATTTTCGCCGGTGTGTTAAACACACTTCAGAAAGGAGTGTCCCCAGACTATCAGAAGGCGGAGATCTCTGATTGTCTGGTGGCGAGACTAGGAGGATGGTTGCTCTATCTTGGAGAGAGACTGTATCTTTTACACAGGCCAGGGGCCTGTATCACGAAGCAGGATTAATGTCTTAGCGAGGTAACTTCAGGGTTAACCCTAGGTTTTTGGTCTCACGAAGCCGGTTCAGTTCTTATCGGAGTAGATCACCATGGCAACTTACTCTGAACGGCTATCCTGCTCTGGAGCAGGGTAAGTTCAGGGTTGAATCTGATCCTATAAAAAGCACCACCCACTGGCCAATCAGCTGTTTGGAAAAAAATGAGTCCGCTGACAGAAATGCAGCCCAGTCATGACGGGAAGTTTGATTCATTTGATTGATTTTGATTTGAAAGTTTATTTTGAACATCAAAAAAAGAAAAGAAAGCAACAACAACAGACAACGAAAAGATTGTTCAAAGAGGAGTGGAAAGAAGTTGAACTTTCATCCCACCCCTTCATAAGAAAGAAACTGATAATTTACGGACACATAATAGCACCATTAATTAGTGCCAACATTTTGTTTTGTTGGAGGAAATGATCCCAGTTAAAGATAATGGGCCTAATTGACAGCTTTGCTGCTGGAAATGTGGAAAGTAGCCTATCATGTCTACACTTCATGGTGTTTGAGGGACTTTCCTTTTTGTTTTTTAAAGAGGGAGACTAGGTATATTTTTGCGCAGCTGTTAATTTCTAACACAGCTCAATATCAGGATGATTTTATTCAGACTATCAATTTGATGTTGATATGATTTAATTGTGGCGTCAGCTTTAAGCTTTATTGTAGCATATAACGTTATGACAAAAAAGACCAATTTATACACGCAATTCATCTGCGCAGCATTGATTTCATGGGATTGAAGGGTGTGATCAGTGTCAGATGTACAGGTACAGGTACCATACCTACTTGAACCAGTGATGAGTAATTTAACCTTCACATAATTTTATTTGCTACCTTGTTTTGTCTTGATTTTTCCCTCTCTCCTCCTCTATTTCTTCTTTCCTGACCCATTTTTTTTCTTCTCTATTATGTGATTTCACTGATGATTTGACAGGGGAATTTCTTTGATAAGCTTTTAGTGGCTTCGAACCTCTTCGGCACTTTTCTTTTTTTAATCTTGTAAATTTTATCCTGTCTGTTTTTAACATTATGTGCAAATAAACTAATCTAAACTAAAACTAAACATTATTCATCCCGTTATGCGTTGCCACATGTTTCCTCCTCCTGCAGCTGCCACGGTGTTGGCCTTTTCTGTAATGTTGCTTTTCTCCTCCTCATATTTTAGTAGAATGATCCTCATGAGAAATACTTTTTTTTCCCCTCACACACGACGCTCTGTGAGGACGCTCAGTGATGCTGCGCTTCTCTCATGATTGTGATTGCTTCGCTGCGTGTGCGTTCACGGCTCTTGATAAAGCAACCCTGGGTTGATTTACCAAATTGATATCCAGCGTCATGAAACCGATTATCCTGATTGCCATTGTTAGGGTTAGTCAACCCAGGATAGGTCTGGGTAACCCAGGAAAGGTTGATCTCGCTTTGTGATACAGCCCCCAGGATTAGAGAGATGGCAATGTGTGTTACATTAGAAAAGCTGACCTATGTAATTAGGAGTTAAGCGCATGAATTGGAAGAGGTGTGGGCACCTTTAATGGACTTTCTCAAGCAACAATAGATTAAACTTACTTGTAAGGTTATTGAGTATGACAACTTTTTTTTATTATTTATTTTTATTTATTTGTTTTTTGTGTGTGTGTATGCAGCGAGATCAGTTTGCATCTCACTGTGCAATTAGTGTGGTATGTGTTGATGTGTTTTGTATGTTTCTGTTGAAAATCAATAAAAAACATTGTTCAAAAAAAAGTGTGGTATGAAATGGTTGGACACCCTGATGGAGAAGGTTGCTCTGGAGGTGATTCATAGTGCATGTTTGTGTGTGTTGGTGGGTCAGCACAAGTTCAAGGAGGAGAGAGGACAGGAACTGCCAGTACAACTGCTTGTAGCCCACAAAGAAGAGAGGACAATCAGCGCCCTGGGATATGACACAGACGTATGTTTTACCAAGCTGAAAATCCTCCGGCCCTGTGTGGTATCTGGCCCCACTTTCATAAGGACACTACTCAGTGCTTTCTTTTTCCCCTGCAGGGAGTGATGTGATGTAACAGCATCAGTGAAGCTCAGAGGCCAGATAGATGCCAACTCTGCAAGGGGCTTCCTCCATACCCCTACAACAGTGATCGAATTTTATCATCTACTTTCTACTTTTTTCTTCTCCCTGGCTCCACTGCTCTGTAAAATAAAAGTTCTTTTCCTGTGGGTAAATGGTACCCACTATCTCTAACGCTTACACTCTCTTCTGCACAACTTTAAATCCATCCTCTGGGGATGTTAATGTACTGCATCTGCAGATTCATAAACATGTACTGCACGGTCCTGAAGTGTAAGCACTGCTGCATGTATGCTTCCAGCATCAATTATTAACACAGTGCATTTGTGTTTCTGCAGTTATTTCCACATAACAACGCAAGGAACAAAGTCTAGCAGGACAGAACACATACTGGATATGTTGATAGACATATGGTGCGTGGGAAAACTACAACAAAACATCAGATTAAGGTTGGGTGATAGTACGGTAATAAGGTATCCTGTGGTATCTAAAAATAGCAATGGTATCAGTTTCATTACCGTCATTAAAAAAATCTGCCGCCCATATAGCTCTATAGGGGCCTGATATAATATTAATTATAATATATTTAATGCATAAATAATTAGTGTTTGTCCAGCACCTATGTAAGTGTGGTTGAGTTTTCAATTTAATACTATTACAATTTAAAACTAATAGTAGGCTATATGTTTTTCTTATAACTGCCGTGAACTGTTGTCAGGAGATGACATTTGATGAAGTTTTTGGTTGTGACGTCATCACGTGACAGCTTGGACGTGAGAAAGACAAGAAAAGATGGCAAGCTGTGCATCAAGAAAGTTTGTCCCAAAAAGAAAAACACAACTTTACAACTTCTGCAAGCAGCAGCAGCAGCAGCAGCAGGTCCAGTGACCATCAGAGTGAAGGAGGGAGAAGCGCAACCCGAACTTGTATCTTACCTATGTCCCTGTTTTCTGTTCTGTTCTGTTTTGTTTTGTTTTTTATTATGTATTATGACCCTTTTATGTTTTAATGGCTCTTAACACCATGCCGGAGGACTACGGTTGGAAACTAGCCTTTGGCTAACACTGGCACATCTACAGTAATGTATGTTTAATGTGCGCTGTCCTCTTTAAATAAATAAATAAAAAAAAAACAAAAAAAAACAAAACCAGCCAGCACCGCGACCAAAGTTGTCAATCCACTACGTGTCCTGCTCCAGCCGGAAAAAGTACTAAACATGCTGGTTTTTCTGGCGAAAAACCTTAAATAGTTTTGAAGCATAGGATGCTGCTATAGTATCATTATACTTTGTTTTTATTTCATTTTCAATGAGGAGTAGCCTGTTCTGTGGACAAAACAGTTCGGACTTGGTGATTAAAAGGCGATTAAACTGATCTCCCGTGTAAACCTTCATTTGGAATGAATATTTCCAATGTAAAATACCTGGAACTCCAAATGATTTCATTCAGATTTATTTCATTCCGAATGAGAAGCCATCACGTAACTGCACCCAATATCAAACACAAGAACACAATGTCACACACTTGTCTTTTGCTAGACACATTTTCCCCACAAAGACAACATGCCAATTAGCATAAGCAGTAACACTTTATATTAAGGTACTGTAATAAGCGTTAATTAATGCTTAATAAGCACCAGTTAACCAGTCAGAGCACTTGTCGTCGCTTTTGTCACTCGAATAATTTCAATAAAAACTTAAGAACAGCAAAAATACAGTGGCTTTTGCTGCACCTGATCTCGCTCCACACGAGCGCGCATGCATACACACGGAACTCAACTCACTGCATGACGGTCACGCTGGATGCCGCTCGCCAGCTAACGTTATGCTCTTCACTCCTCATCACAGCACAGAACCTGGCAATGCTGAGATGGTTGAAACAACTGATGCAAGCCCCTCCAGTGCCGCTCCAGCTGGAGTAGGATGCGACAATTGGCTTCGGGACTCTGAAGACAATGTTTCATCTGTTTCTGCCCCTGTGGTAAGTTAGTTTGTTAAAGTAGGCTATAGGCTAACGTTAGTTGTTGATTTTTAGCTAGTTCTAGTTCTTTGCGATAACTAACACTAGCAACTCAGCTAATCATGTACATGATGGCCTTACAAAGTTATAAAATGTGACTGTGTGTCCTAAATTTTGATGTTTATGATAATGTCGGTAACGTTACAGGTTATCAGAAGAGGTGTACTTGGTTCATTCAGTCAGTAATAATTAGGCTAGCAACTTTAGCTACAGAGATGAAGGTCATGCTTGAACAAGCAGCCAGTCATGTTTGTAAATTTCCTACAGGTAAGCTGAGTATAATGAACACCCAGATACTAGTAGTATGTTTTAGCAGAACCTTAGTGTGTAACTGTGACACTCAGAGACATTGACTTTGACCATGATTAAGAGAGTCTGTGTGTGTGTGTGTGTGTGTGTGTGTGTGTGTGTGTGTGTGTCGCGGCACGTGTAGGGTGCCACTAGAAATAGCTTCGGTAGCTAAGTGCGTCGCTAATGACGTTCTGTGTGAGTTAAAGTGAGTGAAATGTGTGTGAAGATGCACATGGTTGAGATACAAGAGTGACAGTAAATGTGTGAAGCAGGATGAGCAGAGTGAATGTGTTACACTGGACACTGGATGCATGCACTGGATGCATGTCCGTTGTGGAACAGCAGTGCTGGTTATCCGTTGCGTGCTCCACCGTCCGTCTATACCCACCGGCTGCGTTTGCTGTGAAGAACGGTGCAGCTCCAGTGGAAGACATCTCGGTGCACTGCCATGATTAATATCTCCTCGTCCATGGTGTCAACGGGGTGAAATGATGTCTGAAAACCTCTGACCTGTTGACTTCAGGCCTGCCTCTGCCCATTATGTAGTTTTCAATGTGTAGTGCAGGGAAATATTATCCGCCATGAATACTGTGTATTTTATTTTGAAAATTAACCGGATGTTTTATTTTATTTCTGTGCATGACTTCCTGCCCCGCACGATCTGCTCTGTGCTGAATTGCTGCGTTGTGCTTCGGCATCGAGTAGCATCTAGCTGCAGCCCCGGAGCAGAAGCCCCTGATGTGACACAAGCCTCTGGCTTGCCGGAAGTGCCCCTGGCATGACGGAAGTGACTTGTTTTGCTGGATAGAATTGTCGCGGTCTTTGTTTGGAACTGAGCTAGCAGGACACAGCATCTCAACGCAGTAGGTTTCAGGTAAGCTAACTGGAATAAATTGGCAGAAAATAGCTATGTTGTTTATTCTGTGACCGTTAGAAGAGGTCCCTGGTGAGTGGCGAGGGCAGGGCTCCAGACTTGAGATCCACTCACCAATGGTCTCGCCCGGGCCTGACCTCCGCGGCTCACCAGCCTGGAGGTCGGGCGGGCCGACACTGCATATCCCAGAACGGGTGCTCAAGTGTGGGTGAGGGGAGTGGAGAGGAGCGCGGAGGTCAGGCCAGGTGGGCCGACACTATGTATCCCAGAACGGGTGCTCAAGTGTGGGTGAGGGGAGCGAAGAGGACCGCGGAGGTCAGGCCGTTACAACACAAAATGAATTAATTAATTACATTTCAATCTGGCTAAAAGACAGCTGAAATGCTAAACAAAAATAAAAATACAGTGGTGAAGTTGGGATTTGTTTCTTGAAGTTATGTGCTCATCGTCTTTTCTGTCTCTTACAGGCTGCCAGGAGGAGCGGACTGGCCATCAGATATTGTTTGTGGAAATTTGAAAATAAAGTTTGTCAAACTGACTTTTGTCTCTTCATTGTGCACACTTACACACGAAATAGGGTAACAGTCAGCTATTTTTGAATGTTAGCATTGATTTTTCACATTGAATGGTGAAATATTTGTAGTTTGAAAGGCATGACCTAAATGAATAAAGGTCGTAGTTAACGAAGCATATGAATATTAATATAGAAGGAGCACCCACTGAGCGCAGCTTCTTTTATTGATGGTTTGAACGTTGCGTGGTGGTCAAAAACAAACAACAAAAAACAAAGTTGACTTGTATGATTAAATAAATGGACAATTCATCAATTCATAGATGCTATGTTAAGCAATTTTACTTAAAAAAGTTGTTAAAAAAAGAGAAAAGTCACTTCTGTCATGTCAGGGGCACTTCCAGCAAGCCGGAGGCTTTTGTCACGTCAGGGGCTTCTGCTCCGGGGCTGCAGCCATAGACATATATACATAGACGCCGCATCGACTGCCTGAGCGCGTCCTCGCCGGCCGCCATCTTGGATGGGTCTCGCTTCGCCTCCACAGTGCATTCACTTCTACTGAGGAAGGAGCTGTATGCACAAGTAAAATACAATAACTCGCTGAACTTTCGACTGATTTTCACGCGGTTTGGTTTGTTACAAACGGCACACATGTAGTTATGATACAGGATGCTTTCGTACATTAAAAATGCGGGATTTCATGCTTTAATACTTCTTACAGATAGCAACAGCATGTTATTTAGGTCACAACACAGTTATTTTATTCACCTCAACCCCAGAGTGGGATATATATATATATATACAGTACAGGCCAAAAGTTTGGACACCCCTTCTCATTCAATGCGTTTTCTTTATTTTCATGACTATTTACATTGTAGATTCTCACTGAAGGCATCAAAACTATGAATGAACACATGTGGAGTTATGTACTTAACAAAAAAAGGTGAAATAACTGAAAACATGTTTTATATTCTAGTTTCTTCAAAATAGCCACCCTTTGCTCTGATTACTGCTTTGCACACTCTTGGCATTCTCTCCATGAGCTTCAAGAGGTAGTCACCTGAAATGGTTTTCCAATAGTCTTGAAGGAGTTCCCAGAGGTGTTTAGCACTTGTTGGCCCCTTTGCCTTCACTCTGCGGTCCAGCTCACCCCAAACCATCTCGATTGGGTTCAGGTCCGGTGACTGTGGAGGCCAGGTCATCTGCCGCAGCAGTCCATCACTCTCCTTCTTGGTCAAATAGCCCTTACACAGCCTGGAGGTGTGTTTGGGGTCATTGTCCTGTTGAAAAATAAATGATCGTCCAACTAAACGCAAACCGCATGGGATGGCATGTCGCTGCAGGATGCTGTGGTAGCCATGCTGGTTCAGTGTGCCTTCAATTTTGAATAAATCCCCAACAGTGTCACCAGCAAAACACCCCCACACCATCACACCTCCTCCTCCATGCTTCACAGTGGGAACCAGGCATGTGGAATCCATCCGTTCACCTTTTCTGCGTCTCACAAAGACACGGCGGTTGGAACCAAAGATCTCAAATTTGGACTCATCAGACCAAAGCACAGATTTCCACTGGTCTAATGTCCATTCCTTGTGTTTCTTGGCCCAAACAAATCTCTTCTGCTTGTTGCCTCTCCTTAGCAGTGGTTTCCTAGCAGCTATTTGACCATGAAGGCCTGATTCGCGCAGTCTCCTCTTAACAGTTGTTCTAGAGATGGGTCTGCTGCTAGAACTCTGTGTGGCATTCATCTGGTCTCTGATCTGAGCTGCTGGTGACTTGCGATTTCTGAGGTTGGTGACTCGGATGAACTTATCCTCAGAAACAGAGGTGACTCTTGGTCTTCCTTTCCTGGGTCGGTCCTCATGTGTGCCAGTTTCGTTGTAGCGCTTGATGGTTTTTGTGACTCCACTTGGGGACACATTTAAAGTTTTTGCAATTTTCCAGACTGACTGACCTTCATTTCTTAAAGTGATGATGGCCACTCGTTTTTCTTTGGTTAGCTGATTGGTTCTTGCCATAATATGAATTTTAACAGTTGTCCAATAGGGCTGTCGGCTGTGTATTAACCTGACTTCTGCACAACACAACTGATGGTCCCAACCCCATTGATAAAGCAAGAAATTCCACTAATTAACCCTGATAAGGCACACCTGTGAAGTGGAAACCATTTCAGGTGACTACCTCTTGAAGCTCATGGAGAGAATGCCAAGAGTGTGCAAAGCAGTAATCAGAGCAAAGGGTGGCTATTTTGAAGAAACTAGAATATAAAACATGTTTTCAGTTATTTCACCTTTTTTTGTTAAGTACATAACTCCACATGTGTTCATTCATAGTTTTGATGCCTTCAGTGAGAATCTACAATGTAAATAGTCATGAAAATAAAGAAAAAGCATTGAATGAGAAGGTGTGTCCAAACTTTTGGCCTGTACTGTATATATATATATATAGATAGATAGATAGATAGATAGATAGATATACACACACATATATATACTGTTTTAACACAATATACACAATACAAAACATAGTATAGCATATTAATAAATTTATTAATATATTTTAATAAAGAAAAAGCTCTATTGTTGATTGAGTTTATTTCTCACACACACTCTCTTTTATAGCCACAGCCATCAGACTTAATAAATCTTTGTTAAATAGATGATCTTACAGACTTCTTTGAAATTTTCTTTTCGGGGATTAGTAAAGTTATTCTTATTACACTGACTGTTGTGATCCCTCAAAAGTAGTAAAAAACATTTTCAGTATTTACATAAACACTGAAATTAATTTTGGTATTGGTATTATAACTATGAAAATGGGACTGTGGTCAAGATAATTTGAAAAAAGATACAGAAGGATGAGCAGCAGGGGATATTTGCAACACAGCTGGTGGAAAACTGAACGGGCAGTAGAATACAGCAAGTAAGTATTTAATCTAAGAGTACGCTTCAGTAAACAATAGTGTTTTTAGCCCTGATTTAAAGGAGCTGACAGTTTGAGCAAACCTCAGATCTACATATTATGCGATTCATAATATGCTATACTGTGTTTTGTATTGTGTATATGGTGTTTATACAGTATGTTTATACAGTATATACTGTATATATATATATATATATATATATATGTGTGTGTGTGTGTGTGTGTGTGTGTGTATATATATAAAGATATATATATATCCCACTCTGGGGTTGAGGTGAATAAAAGCACTGTGTTGTGACCTAAATAACATGCTGTTGCTATCTGCAGAAAGTATTAAAGCATGAAATCCCGCATTTTTAATGTACGAAAGCATCCTGTATCATAACTACATGTGTGCCGTTTGTAACAAACCAAACCGTGTGAAAATCAGTTGAAAATTCAGTGAGTTATTGTATTTTACTTGTGCATACAGCTCCTTCTCAATAGAAGTGAATGCACTGTGGAGGCAAAGCGAGACCCATCCAAGATGGCAGCCGGCGAGGACGTCGGCTCCAATAGGCAGCGGCAGTCAATGCGGCGTCTATGTGTCTATGGCTGCAGCTGGATTCTGTTGCCAGCATCCGGCAAAAATAGAAGTTGTGCGTATCTGTTGCAGAGGGCTCCGGAGTGCCGCAGCTGAGACGGAGCCAGAATGCAGCACAGCCGCAGCTGGTGGAAACACACACATTGACTAGAATTGAATCCTGTCGGCTTCGCTGTGGTGCCGGAGCGCAGATGCAACCAACATGCATCTGGTGGAAAATGGGTGTAAGGAGCATCGATGAGCTATGTGTTATGTTGTACAGGCTAATGGATATAAGCTGCATCATGTTCATGCTAACTCCTGCTGATTTGATAATGCCATAGCCTGACTTCATTCTTCTGTCAGTAAGGTTAAAGGAGCATTTCGTACATTTTGGCAATTGAAGTTTGTATCAGGCCCAGTGTGTGAGTGTTTTATTTCTTGTGAAACCATTGTGAGAGCATTTCATTTTTAGGCTGTGGATTAAAAACAAGGGAAGTTAGATTAAATGTGTTTATGGGTTTAATTCTGAGCCTTCTCTTTCAGAGTGTCAGGATTTAAGGAGGTCACTTGTGGGGTACCACAGGGTTCGGTGATTGGTCCAAAATTATTTTTACTTTATATCAGTGACATTTGTAAGGTTACAGATCTATTAAAATTTGTAATTTTTGCAGATGACACAAATTTATTTTGCTCTGGAAAACATTTAAAGGAGCTTTTGTTTGCTGTAGAGAGGGAACTTGAGATTTTAAAATGTTGGTTTGATGTAAATAAATTGTCGCTTAATATAAAGAAAACTAAATTCATAGTTTTTGGAAATAGAACAAAAAGAGATGGGGACATTGAGTTAAAGATTTGTAATGATAAAATTGAAAGAGTTTTTGAGACTAAGTTCCTCGGAGTAATGATAGATGATAAATTAACATGGAGACAACATATTGATTATATAAAAAGTAAAATATCAAAATCAATAGCAATCCTGTATAAATCTAAGGATATACTAAATTATAAATGCCTGTATATTATTTATTGTTCACTTATACTTCCATATATGTCGTACTGTGTAGAACTGTGGGATCAACTTTTAAAACAGCTATCAACTCAATAATTGTGTTACAAAAACGAGCTATTCGTCTTATCAATAAGGTTGGTTATTATGATCTCACAAATCCATTGTTCATGAAGTCACATGTTTTGAATTTTTTTTTAAAATAATGCAAATAATGTACAGAGTAAAAACAAAGTCACTGCCGGATACAGTACAAAGATTCTTTTCTGTGCGGGAGGGGAAATATGGTTTAAGAGATGTTTCTAAGTTTACTGTCCCAAAAGCTAAGAAGGGAATTAAAAGATGTATATCTGTTGTTGGGGTTAGATTTTGGAATGATGCTGACTTAAATTTACGAATGTGTAACTCATTGTTGATTTTTAAAAAAAATGGTTGTTAAAGCTTTTTTTGAGAGTTATAAATTGGAATAGTTTTTTCTTTTTTTCTTTTTTTCATATAAATGATGTTTGATGGGTAGCTTAATTTAGGATTTATGTAGGGTAGGCAAATATAAGCATTATGCTTCAGCCTATACCTTTTCAGTCATTACCATCATATATTAATTAGAATTTTTTGTGTGTTACCTAGAATGTTTATATTTATGATTATTATTGTTGTTGTTGTGAAAATCTGTGTATGTTCCTATGTTGTATGTGATGATAATGACTGAATAAAACATACTACTACTACTACTACTACTACTACTACTACTAATAGGGATGGGCTGACATTGTAGATGGTGTCAGATGGACTGCAGAAGACGACCCTGGCTCTTGTAGCCATGCAGGTAAACAAAATAAACTCCCTAGAGAGGAATTAATATGCTACGGTGTATGTTTAGCAATCGTGACAGTAAAAGTTTTTTTCTTCTGTATTTCAGACAGTCCCAGGTCAGCATCTGAAGTAGTTCCAAATTAACTCAAATCTGTCATTTTTTTTAGAACGCAACTATTAGGGTTTCCGATCCTTTTTTCCTGTTTTTGACAATAGTGGTTGCATTAAAAATCAATATGAAAAGGAAATATGTCCTTATGTGGTGTTTTCACCACCACTGGCAAGCTGAATTCTCATCACGAGTGAATAAAGCAGCTAACTCTGATTCTCTCTGCTCAAATGTTTAAGTTCAAATAACTCATGTTTGTCTTAGTATGCCATTTTGAGGAAATGAGATTCCCATGATCCTTTGCTAAAAAAAAATAACATACTAGAGTGAAAAGAATGCATCAGAATTCTTTAATGTTGAAATAATGACTGATATCTGGATGTTGCAATAGGTGCATAATTAACAGAATTATTAACTTCAGTGAGTGCATAATAAAGAGCTTATGAATGTCAACAAGACACTGTTCCCACTTTAGATCCAGTAGCTGCAAAGATGCATCATGAGCTGTTAATAAGTGCATATTAATAATTTATTAACCTTTATATGACACTGTTCCCACTTTAGATCCAGCAGCTGCAAAGATGCATTTTGAGCTGTTAATAAGTGCATATTAACAATTTATTAAGCTTTATACAACACTGCTCCCACTTCAGATCCAGTAGCTGCAAATATGCATCATGAGCTGGTAATAAGTGCATATTAATAGTTTATTAACCTTTATACGACACTGTTCTCACTTTAGATCCAGTAGCTGCAAAGACGCATTATGAGCTGTTAATAAGTGCATATTAATAGTTTATTAACGTTTATACGACACTGTTCCCACTTTAGATCCGGTAGCTGCAAAGGATCATTATTTACTATTAATAAGTGCATAATTAAGCATTTATTAACCGTAGTATGGCATTTATATTAACTTCTTATAGTCTCATTAATGTTAATTACAAATACATCTGACCCTTTTTTCGACCCTTAACCACAACACCCTCCCGGTGGTGGGTCGGCAGTGGTGGCCAAGTCACTGCCCATCTCCTCCTCCTGGCTTCCAGCTTAACTCCTCTCTCCTGCAACATAACCAGCAAGAGGCTCTTTCTACTGCCTCCCCCATCCTGCAAGCTGCTGTCTTTCTCTCCTTCCTTTCTCTCCAATGGCTGTGAGCATTCTCCAAATTGACTGGGCAGGAAAACCTCTACAGCCGACCTCGACCAGGAACAGCCATGACTGCCATCCTTTCCCCCTACAGTCATGCAGAAGGTCTTGGTATTTGGCGCTCTTCCTTTCAACGGCGGATGATCTTGTTTTTTTTTTTGCCTCTTCAGACCATAGTACCACATCCGGCCTCAGGGTTGTCTGGACAATCTGGGGGAACTGCAGTCTTCCTCCCAGGTCGACCTTCATTTCCCATGATTGGGCCTTTTGTAGCAGACTGGTTCTTGTTGTTGCTGTGGTTGGTGGCTTTTCCCCCTCCCTTACGAACTGGATTGATGTTGTTTTCCAAAGTGGTTGGCGTTTCTTCTTTCTCTCCTGCTCTAAGTTACTGTTACGGTCCGGGAGGCAGACACCGTCTCCACATTTAAGACTAGACTTAAGACTTTCCTCTTTGATAAAGCTTATAGTTAGGGCTGGCTCAGGCTTGCCCTGTACCAGCCCCTAGTTAGGCTGACTTAGGCCTAGTCTGCCGGAGGATCCCCCATAATACACCGGGCACCTTCTCTCCTTCTCTCTCTCTCTCTCTCTCTCTCTCTCTCTCTCTCTCTCTCTCTCTCTGCCTTCTTCCAGCATGATGGAATGGTACCATTTCTCCAGATCCTCCGGAACAGCTTCCACAGCCTCCGAAGGAGTATTGGGCATTTCTTATATACCTTGTAAGGTATACCGCTTGGGCTGGGGACAGATCCTGTTCTGGCCTTCTTCACCACCTCTTGGACTTCCTTCCAGGATGGTTCACTGATGTTGAACTCTTTTTCCGGAGTCTTTGTGCTGTTGATGCTTGGATTGGCATCCAGGGCCTGGTTTCTGTAGATGTCACTGTGGGTCTCCCTCCACATCTTCTCTGGGGCTGGTCAGCCTTCCAGATTTTGCTTCACCCAGCAGTGTTCTGGTGAATCAGAAGGGGTCTTTGGTGAACTGTGATCATTTGTTCTCCCTATCCTTCCTCTTCTTCAGAGTGCTTTCTGCTCTTCGGAGTCTGCAGAGGCATTCCCAGAGTTGACTCGTCAGGTCCTTGATGCCTTCCTTTTTATCAGCCTGGGCTCTTTTGAATTGCTTGGTGAGCATCTTGATTTCTCCCCTCAAATGAAGGATTTCCCTTTCTCTTCTGCTTGGCTGGTGTGCAGACTTTATGTTCACTTTCTTTTCCTCAACTCCAAAACGCTCCCTTGCCAGGTTGTCGGTTATTGTTGTGAGAGTATTGACTTTCTACTCAACTGTCCTTGCTAGTGTGGCTAGCAGGAACAGTCTAGCATTTTGTCGATATAAATAAACACCTTATTAATTTCATCTTATAGGGTCTTATAGGGTCTTAGTGCCTTATAAACCAGTAATAAATGTGGTTATTATTCTATAATTAACCCTTATAAATTATAGTTGATGTAGACATCTGCATACTTGCATCTGCAAGTATTTGTCCAGTTTTTAAACCTTTTTGGCGTCTTTTTATACACCTTATACAAGAAGCTTGTTCTGTTAAAGCGTGTCCATTTACTGGATGAGAAATTTCAGTCATCGGACTTGTACTTTTAAAGACTTTGGAGGATAAGTTAAGCCGTGACTGCTCCTCGCAGGCGCACACCAAACCACACCAGTGAAACGCTGCTTTTAAACAAAAATCTAACTTGTCTGTATTTTACACTGGTTTGTGTAATTGGGACTGCTGGACAAAGATTAGGAGAGACCTTGCTGGATTTTTCGGCTATTGCTAAAGTCTCTCCTGATTCATCTCGGTCGTATTTTTTTCACTTTTGTGACCGATTTACAAACTTTTCTGACATGTCAGCTGTGTGTGAGTCATGCCTTCCTACCTTATCAAAGCTCAAGGATGACATCCCCATTGAGATCTGATCTGTGGTCAGATCTCAAAGAAAAGGACAAACTGCTCATGGACTTCTCTTCTGTCGCCTCATCTCAGGCAAAACATATATCACTCCTTATGTCCGCCGGATGCAGTAACCGAAACACGTCCAACAACGACACCACTTTCAACACCGGCTCCGTTACTGCCGACCCCCCAGGTCCTGTGACAGTCTCAACACAACCTGAGACCTGTTGGTACCTCCAAGGTGAAAAGCCCAAGACCTCCACCCTCTGTCCGATCCAAACAGAGCCACGGCATCTCAGCAGCAATAATGAAATGGACGCAAACCGGACCCAGTACCTTGGTCAGTGGTGACTAAAAGGCAACGGTGCTGTTCGCCGGTCCTTTCCTCTGTCATCCCTGGACTTACAGCTGGCCAACAGGTTTGATGTCCTGAGTGTGCAGGAATTCCCTCCTGTGGGTGCAAGCTCCCACTTTGCACCGGCTCCCATTCCTCCAACCAGTCGTGTTTTCCATCAGACAAATGGCCGGGGTTCCCGGCCTGGTACCCCCACTTCGTCTGAATTTGAAGCAGATGGGGCCCAGCGACACAAGGGCACCACCGACACACCTCCAGGAGGTCAGGTGTCCGTGCCCAAGTACAGCGCCCTCCCTCGGTGCTGACTGTGGGATCCTCCATGGTCAAACATGTAGCAGTACGCGACGGTCAGACCTTCTGCCACTCTGGTGCCATCATCAGGGACATAACATCTGCCGCCCTGCAGGTTACAGCCCAGCACACCTCTGCCTCCATGATGGTTAGCGAGGCTGGCATAAACTACTTAAAACAGGAAAAGTCAGAGCTTCTGAAGAAGGACTTCGTCCACCTGATGGACAGCCTACTGGACACTGGGAAGCAAGTAATTATTTCTGGCCCGCTTCCCCCACCTCGCTTCGGTGATGTCACCACCAGCCGTCTCCGCTAGCTCCACCTGTGGCTGAAGAGTTAAAGCCACAGTGTGTAGGAATTTCTCCCATCTAACGTTGAAATGATATATTGTATTCAAACAGATGGCGCACTCTAGCTCCTCACTGTTTCAAACACGTATTGCAACAACTGTAGCCGCTGTGTACCAAAAAGCTATGATAACACTGATGAAACCATGTCATCCGGTACTACATGAAGTATTCATTCAGGCTCCTACACAGACACACGCGACGCGAGTTGACAAACCCCCTCCTCACCATGCTGGCTGTGTTTACAACGTAGGACTATTGGGGCGGATGTAAATTAAAACAAACCGATCATGTCTTGTCTTTTGACAACTGACAAGTGGCTCAACCTCACACACCTCATCCCTCTCCTCGCATTAATGCGCCGCTAACAGCTGTTAGTGGCCAGTGGCACTACTGCCGCATAACAAAGTCCCACTCTTTGAACATAATGCAGCATCATGTATTATGCAGCATCACGGGAGACGGAATCCTCGCCAAGAATTTTATACACATAAGGAAATTAAGCCTAATTCATTTTTTTTCTCTGAAGTTTCAGATGCAGTAATTCTTAAAATGCTTAGTGGATTGAATCCCAATAAAGGTACAGGGCTAGATCAATTACCAGCAAGATTTCTTAGAGATTCGGCAGAAGTGATTACTCCTTTTATTACTCATAATCAATCTGTTAATTCAATCAGGCAAAGTTCGAGATGAACTGAAAGTGGCAAGAGTAACTACACACTACTACACAAAAAAGGAAGCAAGTGTGATCCAAGCAACTATAGACCAGTATCTATTTTAAGTGCTCTTTCAAAAAATTTCGAAAGAATCATACAGGAACAGATAAATGAATACATCTCAAATAGTAACCTCATATATGAACTACAGTCAGGCTTTAGGAAAAACTACTCTACTGAATCTTGCTTGCTGTATTTAATGGATCTGATCAGAAGAGAAGTGGATGAAGGGAAGTTTTGTGGTATGGTCATGCTGGATTTGCAGAAAGCTTTTGATACAGTAGATTATGCCATTTTAATTATGAAATTGAAAGTCATGGGTTTTAGTGGGTCAACTCTGAAATGGGTAAATTCATACCTAACAAACCGCACTCAGTTGGTAGATATAAATGGGACCCTTTCAGAGTCAGGAAGTATAGAATGTGGGGTGCCACAAGGAAGTATTTTTGGCCCTCTATTTTTTCTATTGTATATAAATGACTTAATAGCAGCTGCCTCATGTAGTTTGTTTTTGTATGCTGATGATGTAGTTTTAATGGTAGCGCATAAGAATAAATCTGTGGTCGAGAACACTCTTAGTGAGGAACTTTAAAATGTAAGTCGATGGCTATCAGATAATAAGCTGTCCCTACATTTGGGAAAAATTGAAGCCATTCTTTTGGTTCTAAAATAAAAGACTAACTAGCTAGGTCTCCAGGTTTTTTTGGTCAAAGTTGCAGATTAATAAAGAAAATGTTAATTATCTTGGCTGCAATTTAGACAGGTTTCTATCAGGTGAAGCTATGGCTTTAAAAGCCATCACCAAGATAAATCAAAGACTTAATTTTATTTTTTTTTTTTAACAATCTGTTTATTGAATTTTACATTTTAGAAAAACAATGATGTTCTATACAATAGTAATTACAGATATAAATCCAACATACCCCAGAACAGGACCCACCCCCATCCCTCCAGCACCTAGCCCCAGCAGATGGATACATATAGTTAAAAGTGTGAAGAAAAAAAAAAAAAAAGACAAACAAAAGGAAAGAAAAAAAAGATGGGTTGATAAAGGAAGAAAGAGGATAAATAAGTAAACAAGTGAATAAATTAATGTATGAATAGATAAAATAAATAAATAATAATAACAGTGGTAATACTCAAGAATAAAAAAATAAATAAGCAAACAAATAAATAGATTAATAAGATCAATAGAGAGGCATACATATCTAAATTGGCAGAAATATAAATCAATTAAGAAATAAATAAATAAGTTAGTATTAACAAAAAAAAACAAAAAAAAAAAAACATAGGCTCAGCATTGCAGTACTCAGTTCACAGTGATCAGACATCTTGTGCTATTGACATAAGACAGGAAGGGATTCCAGGTCTTCTCAAATGAGACATCCTTACCAATCAGGGTCAGTCTAATTTTTTCTAACTTAAGAAAATAAAGCACCTCCTTAACCCAGTTTGTATAGGTAGGTGGGACTGGGGATTTCCATTTTAGCAGTATCAACCTCCTGGCTAGCAAAGTTGTGAATGCTATTAAATCTTTTTTAGCTGGGGAAAGAGTAAGTGGAAAAGGCCATACACCAAACAGGGCTGTTAAGGCATTGGGAGTCACATCCCTTTCAGTTACCTTGGATAAAGTACTAAAGATCTCAGACCAAAATCTAGTCAGAGAAGAACAGCTCCAAAACATGTGAGAATAATTTGCTGTGGCTTGTTGGCATCGTTCGCATAGGGGAGAGACTGTATCGAACATTTTTGCAAGACGGGCTTTAGTGTAGTGAGCTCGGTGTAGGATTCGACATTGTATAAAACTGTGTCCAGCACATATTGAAGACTTATGTACTCTCCGCAAAATCTCCTCCCAAACATCATCTAGAATCACCTCTCCCAGATCTGTCTCCCAAACTGTTTTAAGTACTATAGAAGAGCCTGGGCAGAGATTATAAATATTTGAATAAATAGAGGAGATTGCCCCCTTTAATGAAGAGAGAGGCTTCAGAAATATCTCAAAATCTGAAGGCTTAGGAAGAGCAGGGAATTCTGGGAATGAACCACGGACAAAATTTCGGACTTGGAGGTATCTAAAAAAATGTCCTTTAGGCAGCAAAAATTTATTTACCAATTGTTGAAAAGAAGCAAAAATAGAATCAACATACAGGTCTCTAAGAGTTTTTATGCCCAGCAAAGACTTAAATTTTTAGCCAGAAAAGCTGCCTTTCTGGACAACTCAGTTCTTCATACAGTAGCTGGAGCTCTAATTCAATGTCATTTTGATTACGCTGCCGCATCTTGGTACACTGGATTATCACAATATCTCAAAACCAAACTACAAAAGGCTCAAAATAAACTGATAAGGGTTATATTGAAGGTTCATTCACATTTACATCTGGATGCTTCACATTTTAAAAAGCTTAACTGGTTGATTGTAGAGAAAAGAACTTTATATGTTAAGATGCTGCTCACTTACAAAATTGTTAATAATTTGGCCCCAAAATATTTAATCAACTACTTCTTGTTGTCAAGAGACAATCACAGATACTCTACAAGAGGTAGCCTGACAAATTTTATTCCTGTTCGTTTCAAAACTCTAATGGGCAAAAACACTTTTCTCTACAGTGCAGCAGTGCAATGGAATAATCTGCCCACAAATCTGAAACTGAGTGCTTCAATGAATGCTTTTAAAGTAGCCTTAAAGAAATGGTTACAAAATACTATGTAGTACATTACATTAAGTTTTAACATTTGTGACAACGAGAGCATGAGCAGGTTTGACATTGATGCTTATGTGTTGAGTGTATTGTTTTGTTCGATGTATTGTTGATGTTTCTGCTGTTTGTCTTGTGGTGTGTTCAATGTTCTTCAAAGGACCACAATGGAAATAAGCCTTCGGGCTTTATTGTGTTGTATCCTTGGTGATTTTTAATGTACAGTGACTACGGTGCAGTTGTATGTATCTTTTATTGATCACCTAATAAACTCAATCAATCAATCAATCAATCTTATTAATATTTAGTATAGGTTTATAAACTGTTACCAAAGTTTCTATTAAGTGCTTATAATGCTCCTAAAAGCAATGATAACTTAGTCAGTTATGCTGTAAGAAAACACCTAGTCTAGTCTTATTAATGTTAATAAGCATCTTATACCGTTGTTACTGTTAATTTGTGCTTATTAAGCATTAATTAGCACTTATTACAGTACCTTAATATAAAGTGTTACCGCATAAGCTTACGGCATGCTAGTGCGTATGCGCCTGCGCATGCAGCCTGTTGCAGTCGCTCCTCCTTGTTTTCTCGGTTTTCTTACTTTTTTGCTTTATTAAGTTTGGTATTTGTGCTTGCTTTTTTGTGACTGTCATTTTGAAACTGCGCCCTCTCCAAACATGCTGATTGAGAGAGTTGTGCTCGTTTTCCTCACTCTCTACTTATTTCATTTGGACCCGGCACCATTACGCAACAACTTCATCGCCACATTGTTTACTCCAGAGATCAGCTGATCGCGCTGAGGCCGGCCGGCTTGGTGGCCGGAACATCGGAGATACCAGCTGAACTGTGGAGGAAAACACACAGAGGATGCAGGGGAGGAAGTAAACAGCGGCGGAAAAAAGCAGGGTTGAGACAACGGAGGCTTAAGGAGAAGAGAAGATATAAGCCGTGTCTCTCCTCTCTCGCCATGGGCAACGTGAGGTCGCTGGCAAATAAGATGGACGAGCTGACAGCGGTCGCCAGGATTCAGAAGGAGTACCGGGAATGTAGTCTGATGTGCTTCACTGAGACATGGCTTCACCAGGACGTTGCCGACAACAACGTCTCCATCAGCGGCTTTCAGACTGTTCAGGCCGACAGGGACTGCATCGAGAGCAGTAAGCGCAAAGAAGGGCTTGCCGGGAGGAGGAGGTGAGAACAATACAGTGGGGGCTGAAGATGAAGATAAGGGAGGCTAAGGAGAGGTACAGGAGGAAGCTGGAGAGGAAACTCCAGCAGAACAACATGAGAGAGGTCTGGAGTGGAATGAGGACCATCACTGGCTTCAGGACCAACAACCACAGAGGAGTTGAAGGCAGAGTGGACAGGGCCAATGAATTGAATCTGTTTTTTAACAGATTTGACACTACCGGCCCTGCCCATCCCCCCCGACTCTTCTGCTGTCTGTTTTGGTCAACCATCTCCCACTCTGCCCTCTCCCCCACTCCTCCCTCTCACACCTCAACACCCTCCTGCTTGACCCCCCCTCCTCCTCACACCTCCTCTCCCTGTGGCCAGACTGACTGTACTTTCCATCATGAGGACTACACCCCTCCCCCACATGTCGTCATCTCCACAATGTGCTTCACTGCTGACCATGTGAGAAGACAGCTGATGAGACTCCACTCAAATAAGGCTGCAGGCCCTGATGGTGTCAGCCCTAGGGTGCTCAAAGCCTGTGGCCCCCAGCTATGTGGAGTACTTCAGCATGTCTTCAACATGAGCCTGAGTCTCCAGAGGGTCCACTTGCTGTGGAAGACATCCTGCCTCATTCCTGTGCCAAAGACGTTGCGTCCCAGTGGCTCCAAGGACGACAGACCCGTGGCATTGACCTCCCACATCATGAAGACCCTGGAGAGACTCATTTTGGAGCAGCTCCGGCCCATGGTCAAGCTACTTTTGGACCCCCTCCAGTTCGCCTATCAGCCCCAACTTGGAGTTGAGGACACCATCATCTACCTGCTCAACCGTATCTATGCCCATTTGGATAAGCCGGCGAGCACTGTGAGGGTCATGTTTTTTGACTTCTCTAGTGCGTTCAACACCATCCGTCCAGCTCTACTGGGTGACAAGCTGACAGCAATGCAGGTGGATGCCCCCCCTGGTGTCCTGGATTGTAGACTACTTGACTGGCAGACCACAGTATGTACGCTTGCAACGCTGTGTGTCAGACAGAGTGGTCAGCAATACCGGGGCCTGGCAGGGGACTGTCCTCTCTCCCTTCCTCTTCACCCTCTACACCACGGACTTCAGCTATTGCACTGAGACATGCCATCTTCAGAAGTTTTCTGATGACTTTGCTATAGTTGGATGTATCACCAAGGGTGATGAGGATGAGTACAGGGCTGTTGTGGATAACTTGTCACATGGTGTGAGCAGAACCATCTGCAGCTCAACGTGGCAAAGACAAAGGAACTGGCTGTGGATCTGAGGAGGACCAAGACAACGGTGACCCCTGTTTCCATCCAGGGGGTCAGTGTGGACATTGTAGAGGACTATAAGTACCTGGGGGTACACATTGACAATAAACTGGACTGGGCTAAGAACACTAATGCTCTCTACAGGAAGGGCCAGAGCCGTCTCTATTTTCTGAGGCGACTGAGGTCCTTCAAAATCTGCCGGACTATGCTCAGGATTTTGTATGAGTCTGTGGTGGCCAGTGCTATCCTCTATGCTGTTGTGTGTTGGGGCAGCAAGCTGAGGGTGGCGGACACCAACAGACTCAACAAACCGATCCGCAAGGCCAGTGACATTGTGGGAACGGAGTGTGACTCTTTGATGGTGGTGTCAGAGAGGAGGATGCTGTCTAAGCTACGACCTATCTTGGACAATGTCTCACACCCACTCCACCATGTGCTGGTCAGGCACAAGAGTACTTTCAGTGGGAGACTCATACCACCAAGATGTACCACTGAGCGCCACAGGAAATCATTCCTGCCTGTGGCCATCAAACTGTACAACTCCTCCCTCTGAGTGGCCCTGAGACTTTTTCACACACACTGCAATAATCCAGTATAACTTGTACAATAACCTCATTTCACCCTGACTGTATATATTCTGTTTGTATAAATAATCTTTTTCAACTTACAATACATACATATGTATATATGTATATATATATATATATATATATATATATATATATATATATATATATATATATATATATGCATATATATGTTATATTATTATTATATATATGTTATGTTATATATTATTTACATTTATGTTTGTTAATAATATCTGTTTATTGAACTATATACTTGTAAATACTACTGTTTAAATTTCTTATATTTTCACGTATCTTTCCTTTCTTGCAAGGAGCACCTGTAATATAAATAATTTCCCCTCGGGGATCAATAAAGTATTTCTGATTCTGATTCTGGTTCTGGCATTTTACATGGCATAGGCCAAAATTGTCCCAGAAGCTGGCAGACTTTCTCCCACTCGCATGAAGCCAGAATTAGTCACACACAGGATGTTATGGAGGCTTTATTGTCTTCTCTATTTATTGTTTCTTATCTGTAAAATAAAAGTAAATGGTTTGTTAAATTTCTGGCTAGGTGCACTTTAGGGTACAGTGTAGAGTATGTGTCTATGCAGAGCCTATGCCTTACCTACAGCATTTGCAGAGCCTAGCTGTAGGTATGGCATCAATTCAACACAGAAATATAAATCTTGCTTAAAGCCACAGTGTGTAGGAATTTTCTCCCATCTATCGTTGAAACCCTATATTGCATTCAAACGAATAGCGCACTCTAGTGCCTCACTGTTTCAAATGCGTATTGCAACAACAGTAGCTGCTATGTACCAAAAAGCTATGATAACATTGATGAAACTATGTCATCCGATACATGGAGTATTCATTCAGGCTCCTACACAGACACACGCGACACAAGTTCCTCACCATGCTGGCTGATCACGTCTTGTCTTTTGACAGCTGACAAGTGGCTCAATCTCACACACCTCATCCCTCTCCTCACATCACTGCGCTGCCACAGCGGCTAACAGCTGCTAGCGGCCAGCGCCGCTAACAGCGTCTAACAGCTAACAGCGACAAGTGGCTCAACCTCACACACCTCATCCCTCTTGTCACATCACTGCGCCGCTGACAGCTGTTAGGAGCTGTTAGTGGCGCCGCTACAACCCCGACACTACTGCAGCATAACAAAGTCCCACTCTTTGAGCATAATGCAGGATCGTGCATATGCAGCATCACGGGAGATGGAATCCTCGTTGCCAAGAAAGCGCAAAAGGGAATCAAAAAGGCAACGTGACCGGCAAATTCAAAAAACGAGGATCAGCATCGGGGTAGCCTTTCCCAGGTGGAAAGAGCTGCTGAAGGAGAAAGGCTGTTAGCGGCAGCACAGTGATGTGAGGAGAGGGATGAGGTGTGTGAGGTTGAGCCACTTGTTGCTGTTAGCGGGCTTGGCTCTGGCCTGTGATTGCATTACCTTTCTCCTTCAGCAGCTCTCTTCAGCTGGGAAAGGCTACCCCAATGCTGACCCTCGTTTTGTTTTAATTTGCCAGTCACGTTGCCTTTTTGATTCCCTTTTGTGCTTTCTTCATTCCCTTTTTGCGACAAGGATTCTGTATCCCGTGATGCTGCATATGCACAATCCTGCATTACGCTCAAAGAGTGGGACTTTGTTATGCTGCAGTAGTGCCGGGGTAGTAGCGAAGCACCCCTTGCTCCTCTCCTTCGGCTTCTCAGTCACGCAGTGCTGGCCTGGCTCTCAACGAAAACACCGAAGGCGGGGCTGTATGTCCCTGGCTGGCGGATGTATTCTCAAGATGGCAAAATGTTATGGAACTCCTCAGACAACTTGCCCGCACAATGTACAAACAAATATGAAATTCTCCTTTTACTAGAATAAGTCAGATTATTGGTGGAGGTAATAGTACACCAATGATAATATATTTATGAATGCAGACATCGATTTTTGCCAATAAACAACTGAAAATGTTACACAATGTCCCTCTAAGAATTGAGAATGTGAGTCAGACTGAGAGGGATCAAAAGTCAAACTACTGGACAGAACATTTATATCAAACTGTCAGCCTGTTCTTTTTGTTGTTGTTGTTGTTTACTGTAAAGTGTCTTTGAGCATTTGTAAAAGTGCTTACAAATAAAATGTATTATTATTATTATTATTATTATTATTATTATTATTTAACGGTTGATGGTGATAATGCACCAAAATAACTTAGCTGTAACAAAAGGATGGGAAGAAGAAGACTGTTAGTCAGCAAACATGACTGTAAGTAATGCATGTTATAAAATATGAAAGGAATTTGTGGGAGCCGTATTGTGTTTTATAGGTTTGGCTGAATAAATTAAAAGTATTCTGTATTTGTTTGAAAGTTCATGGGAATGTGAATAAATAAGTGATTTAATTGAATACTAAGTTAGTTGTAAATAATAGGCAAATGATAAGTTAAATTCATCTGATGCACTTCATGTTTAGTTAAAAACAATGTTCAATTTCAATCAATCAATTTTATTTATAAAGCCCAATATCAGGGCTTTACAGCATACGACATCCCTCTGTCCTTATGACCCTCGCAGTGGATAAGGAAAAATCCCCCCCAAAAAAACCCTTTAACAGGGGAAAAAAAAAACGGTAGAAACCTCAGGAAGAGCAACTGAGGAGGGATCCCTCTTCCAGGACGGACAGACGTGCATAGATGTCGTACAGAACAGATCAGCATAATAAATTAACAGTAATCCGTATGACACAATGAAACAGAGAGAGAGAGAGAGAGAGAGAGAGAGAGATGCAGGTAATGACAGTAGCTTACAACAACGTTATTGAAAGTAATAATATTATAGTTATAGTTCTGGCTACTGGCAGTATACATGTGTGACAATAGTCATATGTGTATAATAACAGTAGAAGTATGACTAATGACTAATGATGGCAGCAGCAGCAGGAGGCATCTGGCAGGACCACGGCAGCAGCACAACCACACACGTCACGCTGTCCAGGCACCACTGCGATATGAGTTAATCTGAGAGACAGTGGAGCACAAAGGCTCTGGAGAAGAAGCCGAGTTAGTGACATCCAGAATGGCCGAGTTAGCAAGATGCAGTAATAGAATACGAGAGAGAGAGAGAGAGAGAGAGAGAGAGAGAGAGAGAAGGAGAGAAGGTGCCCGGTGTATGTTTTGTAACTTTCTTTTAGGAGTCACTTTTTGTGTTACTGTCACTTTAAGTGACTTTTCTCAACTTATCTCTTGAGCACACAGAGGTAGCAGCAGGCAGTTGAGGCTCAATTGAGGACCGAGCCACACAGTTTTTCTGACCGTAGGGCCTTTGCTGTTTAGGAAAGAGATTTTTTTTTTTTTTTTGCAATAAACTTTTTATTTATTTATTCAGTTTGCAACATTTCAATAATAACATTCATTTCAATAATTGCATTCAACATTAATATCGCAAACATACACTACACATACATTAACTACAGAACACATCCCTCTCTCCCCCCTTCCCTCCCATATTCCCCCTCCTTATGGAGCACACAGATTAATAGTGAGAAGTTTATAGCATAAAAAATAAAAACAACCGATTAGGCCAAAGTGATGATCAGGATTACAAACTGGACATACAGAGTTACCATAGATGAGAGCCTCAAAGGTCATGACAGTAGTTTTTTAACATCCTCTGCAGCTTTTTCCCACATCTCCAGCATTCTTAGCTTAGCATTATTAATACAAGCTGATGACCACTCCAGGTAGACCACCTCGAGAAGAGCTTGTAACCAATGTTTTATTGATATCTGGTGCGGTGGAAGCCACCTCAGAACAATAACTTTCTTCGCTGCAGTCATGCCAGCCAACCAGAGTTTCACCAAAAACCAAATATCTCCATTCCAAGTGATCAAATGCTGTTTCCGCATCGAGAAATAGAAGTCCACCAGGTAAGCCTGTCTTTTTGGTTTCAGAGATAATATGCAAAAGCCAGCGGATGTTATCTGATGCCAACCATCCTTTAAAGAAGCCGGTCTGATCCAGATTGATTAACTTCCCAGTAACTTTATCCAGACGCATGGCAATAACTTTCCTTCCTTCCCAGGCTTATGAAGTGGTGAAATAAGCGCTGTGTTGAGATATTTGTGGAAATAGCCCTTTTCTATAGCTGAATTAATAGTATCTAGCCAAATGGGACCTACAGTATTCCATAATTCTAAATACAGCTCAGTTCAATTCCTGGTGAGCGCCCCCTATTGGTTAATTTAACTGCTGTGTGTAATTCATCTGATGTTATAGGGGCATCCAGGTCTTTAGATTCATCGTCAGATAGCAAAGGTAAATTCAAATTGTCAAAGAATGAATCAAGTAAGTCCTGTGAAAATCGGTCCTCCGAAGAGTATAGATTGTCAAAAATGATTTAAATGTATTATTAATGTCAGCTGTTTTTTGGTGACCAGTCCCTTCACTGGACAGTTTATAGAAGGAATGTTGAATTGGTTTTCTTGCTGTTTCAATGTTAATGCAAGGAGACGGCTTGGTTTACTACTATCAGTGTAGTATCTATGTTTGGTGATATGCATCATAAATTCAACCCTTTGCCTCAGTATATTATCTAGTTCTGCCCTCACAGACCTAAGCTTTGCTTCCACCTCATTACTATACTGCCCTACAAAGCCTAAGTGCAGTAACTACGCAAAGGGTAAAACTGAGAAAAATGGCTTTAAAGTTTGGTTTTGAGACAGATTTTGTAGTTACTGCAAATTTTATACCGTTTTTTCTCTAAAGCTAAGCAAAACTGAACTCTGAATCTTTGTCACAAGATAAAACAGATATCAAGGAGTTCATTTTTACTTATAACTCAATTTTGACCAAAAGTGTAGTTACTGCACTTAGGCTTTGTACGGCAGTACAGCTGTCCTTAAGCTCTCTGTCCAAATTACTGCAAGCCTGTTCCAATTGGGTAATCTTTTGCATTCTACTCTTTTTAAGATAGGATGAGAAACCAATTGCATTGTTGCGCAGAAAGCCTTTGATTGCTGACCATACTATAGCTTTATCTGAAACTGAATCTTCGTTAATATTAATAAATTCCTCTAGTCTGGGCTTAACTTGTGCAAGATATTTTTCATTTCTCAGAAGGGTTGTATTAAACCTCCACCTGGACGTTTACCTTGTAAAAAATCAAAATTAAATGAGGTTATAATTGCATTATGGTCAGAAATATTACGAGGTAAGAAAACCACCTTGTCTATGGTCGGAATCAAGTCTGGTGTGGATAAAATGTAATCTGTTCTTGAGAACAATTTATGATGTGGGGAAAAATATGTGTAATCTCTAGCCGTAAGGTTTGAACTCTCCAAATATCAACCAGATTTATATCCTTAACAAAGTTCTTTAAAGCTTCGGAGGATAGAGCTTGTGCATGTGTAATGGATGGTTTAGACCTATCTAAATTGCAATCAAAAAACGTATTGATATCCGATCCTACAATAAGTGAGTAGTTAGAGAGACTCAGCAATTCTTTGGTCAACCAAGGAAAATGAGATGGGTCGAAAGTCATGGGGGCGTAAATACTTGCAAAGGCTATTTTTTCCCCCTGAATAGAAACCCACAGTAAGCCAATCTCCCTGAATTGTTAGAACTAATTTTCTCAATTACCAAATTTAGTTTACATTTCATTAAGATCATAACTCCTTTGGTCTTAGAACCATCCCCCGAGGATACTACTATTTTGTAGTGTTTGTTCTGCATACGATGAACATTGGCCGGTTCTAAATGTGTCTCAGATAGGAGAGGCACATCAACATTTTTTCTTCTCAGGAATTCTAAGCTTAAATGGTGAATTTAACCCATCCTGATATGAAATGAAAAATACAAGATCTCTGTGTGAACCAACCCCCCCCCCCTCCCCAAGTGATAAGTTTGTCCCTGTCTCCTTAAGTTTTGATTATTCAGCCAGTTCAATATGAGGGCATAACAATGCCACAGCGACTGCTGATCAGAGACCAACTAAAGATTATCTAAGGCATTTCTAAGAAATAACTGGTCACAGTATAAAAATAGTAATTCAACCGAGAACACCCTGTAAGCCACAGAGTAAAATATAATGACATTAAAGGTAAGTAGCCAATAAAATTTTAAACCAGAATAGTGTTGTGCATTAGAGTTCCTCTTCAAAATGAGGAATAAGGTAAAACACAAATAAAAACACACTGGCAGGGAGCGTCCCACTTAGTAAGTACGCTATTCACATTGGTTGTAGATAAATCAGTTCTGAGAAAAGTAAAGTCCACATGAAATAAAAATCCAGTATTAAAAAATAAAATGTAATGAACTAAGAACAGCCAATGCTAATTAAAACCTAACTATTCCTGTGCATTAGGGAGCCATACCTGTGGATACGTCAGTTCAATAAGCAAGGCTCCAAGGCCACTTACAGTGTTCGGTTACCACAGCACTCAGCCGCCATGAAAGCGGGAAGAAATTAGTAACTGGGCGTCATATCCATGCTGAGTGTAGTCCGCTGGGTGAAAGTCTATCCAAGGGTGACCCCCTGTGGTTGATAGGACAGTCCCTGCCGTTAGGAGACATAGCGGTCTGCCTCCCGTCCCGTTTGCCAACTCAGCCCTGCGTATTTGAGCCGAAGGGCTCTAGTTTCCCGGCGCAGCGCAGGGTGGCGAACAGTGTTGTGTGTAACGCGTTACAAACTATCGCGTTACAGTAACGTAACTACTTTTATTGGGTAAAAAGTAGTGTAACACGTTATTACTGAAAATATGGTAACGGAACGTAGTTACGTTGTCAGTTGGGCACAACGTTACTTTTCCTGGGGACAGATTTGACGGTGACACTGCCTGTCTGCCTCAGCTGCGCACTAGGCAGGAACTGTGACAGTTGCCATGTCAACAGTACAGACAGGAGCGCCAAAATCAAGAATCGTATGAGGAATATGGAAGATACACATGCCTCCTCGGATTATTTTAACGGTTTGTCAACCGAAGACAGGTTAGCTTATTGTAATAAGCTAACAATTAGCAACGGAGTGAGGATTCCTGATCCGTACTTAATGTCGGGTCAGTGGGTCACCGACCCAATGAAATGACCTAAGCTACAGTGACCGGACATTTTTTTATATCTTGTGGAGAAACCCAGCGTTTATACGCATGAAAAACTCAAGGCATATAAATCCCTTGATGTGTATAATTTTGTACTTTGCGGTCATGTCCAAGATATTGAATACCGGGATTTATCTGATGGTTTTTGTGCTCTACGGACCGAAGTACTGCCGAGCCAGCGACAAGGACACATAACAGTAACGTTAACTAATGTACAAGACCTGGGCGATTCTGAACAAGACGACCAACTATATACTGACAGCGAACTGCACTTGTATGGCTGGGTAAGTGTTGTTTAATGTAACGTTAACCTTGCTAGTCAGACCTCAGACATGGGCAACATACGACCCCGGAACCTCAAAGGAAATCAAAACGACCCCCAAAACATCAATAAAATGCAGCATTGTGTTAACAGAAAACAGAACAATCATAACCTGCCTACCTTCCTGGCGCTGTGTGAATGGCAGCCTGTTGCACCAGCTCCTATTTTGTGTATTTTAAATTGCTGCTGTGACGTTGAAATTTCCCCCCGAGGGGTTAATAAAGTACCTACCATACCAGAAGAGAAAATGAATTAATTTATTCGTGCACGTCTGTAGCTTACTGCAAAGTATGAGTCTGTTACACAGACACAGTCTCACAGTTACACACGTAATAGAACAGAAAATGATTTATTCATGAATATGACACTATTTGTTCAAAGATAGTGTCTGTGAATATTAATATTTTCCTCATTCAGTGATGCAGCAGGTCTGGCAAATAGGCTAATAGTAGTAGTAATCTGTCATGTCACAAATTCATGTAGCCTAGTTAACACAAATTAACTCTCACTCTTTAATCTTTATTTTATCACCAAAGTGGTAAATACCAGTCGGAAACTCGGACTTTTTCTTTTTTTTTTAGGAAGTGAGATGGGGTTCTACCCAAAGTCAAGTACCATAAAAGTAACGTAAAAGTAACGAGTAACGTAAAAAGTTACTTTTCACAGAGGGTAACTAAGTAAAGTAAGGGATTACTTTTTTTTAAGAAGTAACGAGTAACGAGCAAACACTACTTTTTAAAAGTAACTTCCCCAACACTGGTGGCGAACCCCACGCAGAGCTAGTTTCGAGCAGCGCAACCCGAGGTGCGCTCAGTTTGGTAGTTTGGCAGACAGAGATGCGCTGAGATGGGTGTGGCGGTGCAGCAGGGGGAGGTGTCGACAGATTCAACTTGGCGCATCAGCACATAAATGTATCTCTATATCGACTGTCCCGTCACATCTGATGTCAGATCAAAGGGGATTGGCACCGTTTGACACGTTTGGCACGTTTGGCACGTGTAATGGAAACCCAACCTGATTTGATTAAAAACAGCTGCAAACTAATGAGTTCACATCCCTCTCAGCCAATCACAAACAGCCACAGCATCAGATAGGGAGTATATATTCAGCATCTGTCATCTTAGAAAAGTCAAAAGAAAAGAAACAGAATGAGACTGCGAGAGAGAAAGAGAGAGCGCGCGCGCACAAGAGAAACGCAACATTGACTTACAATTGTGGTGACCTCCTCCCAGGCTACCTTTGCATCATCAGCCCGTGGAGGTCTGCTCGCAGTTCCGTATATTCGGACACTGCGAGCTTGGACCTCCCGGACCAAAACATCAGTTTCCTCCTGGGAGAAGTTTGGCTGTCTGACGCTGCTGCTCTCTTCTGCCATGGCGAATTGAGTAAACTCTCATTACGCCTTCGCGCGGCACATTTAAGGGCGAGGATAGGGGCTCTTTTGATTTGTGTGATGTGTGTAAAACCCACTCATCCCTCTTTCCGACTTGCGCAGGTAGGAGGGACGGAGGGGGGAAAGAGGAGTACCTGCACCAGGCGCACGGTGTACCAAACTTGCAAAATCCTCCTGGCCACACCCGGTTGGCGAAGCGCAGGTGCGCTGCACCCCCGTCTCGCCCGGTCTGCGAAACTAGAGCCCGAAGTGTTGATTGTAAAAGGTCTCAGCAGCCTTGGCAGAGCTGAATGAGTGCTGAGACCCCTCGAAGTAAATCACAAGCGTTGCAGGGTATCGCAGGCCGAACTTAATCCCCTTCTCATAAAACTGTGATTTTACCTTCTTGTAGGCCCTGCGCTTGGTTGCCAGCTGAGCGCTCAGATCCGGGAAAATAAGGATTTTTTTGCCCTCGTAAAAGAGCTGGCGCTTCTTTATCGCCAGTTGGAGGACATGCTCTCTCTCTTGAAAGCGGTGGAAGCAGAGGATGAATGGCCGTGCGTGTGTATTAGGGCTCGGTTTAGGCATTGGCACTCTGTGGCATCTTTCCAGCTCTGGGGGTTTGGAGAGGCTTTCGTCATCCAGCACTTTGACCAAAAGTTCAGACATGAACTTCAGTGGACATTGTCCCCGCTCGCTGTCCTCCACGACCCCAAGGACCCTGAGATTCAAACACCTCTGCCTATTTTCAGCTCCGGCATGGAGGTTTCCAGCGTGGAAATCCGGTCACTGTGGTCTGTGAGCGTGTCCTCTGCCTCGTTAAAGCGTGCTTCGTACGACTCAGCTTGGAGTTTAACAGCTTCCAGTGTTGTCTGAATCGGCGAAAGTAATGTCTTAATTAGGTTTGTCAGCTCTTCCGTGATGTTAATCCGGTTCTTTTCAAGTTCAGTCACCAACATGGTTAGCGTTAGCTGCTCTGCCGCCATTGTGCGCGTGGTGCGTCCCTCTTCAGTAAAGTTACTTTTGGTCGACATCTTGTCCTTTCTGCCTTTGTCCGACATCCCGAACGTGAGTTTAGGAAAGGGAGGTCGTCGGTGTACGGTTATGGTCACTTAACAGGCGCAAATTTACAAATAAAAAGGACTTTGCTCAGGAGCTCTCCTCTGCACGTCTGCCCTAGCACGCCATTACCTGGAAGTCCCAGGAAAGAGAATTTGAGCGCTCCTGTAAACCTGTGGAATAAATTTTGTTTATCTTTTATATCAGAGTCCTGTAGAAGTTTTTTCCTACTACAGTGAAGGCACACGAGTCAAGGAAACAGCAGTTTTGAGCTTCAACTCCCACAGAATTGGCTTTGCTTCATGTGTATGTACAAGTATCATTCGAGCAAATACGTCAATATCTATACTCATGATGAGAGAAATCCTCATTTAGGTAGCTGTCGATACTCTCTTACTTTTGTGATCAAAAGAAGAAGCTCAATCCAAAGCTGTCCTGTAAAATAGGTCTCTAATACATAATAAATATAGAAATTTCTGAGCAACCCATATCTAATTCAGGCTGAAGGCTAGGTCCAATCTACAGTATTTCCAGGTTAAGACCCACCCACACCTGGTTCACACTCTGCCTTTTCCTTGAGTACAGATATGGATACAGACACTTTACTAGGTTGCACAGATACTGATAATGGTGCACTACCTACACTTATTGTGATGTAATGTCTTGGAGTATCTTCAAATGCTTCATATCCCTAAAATCTATACAACCTAAGTTAAAAAGGTTATGTTTTGTAAGCTAAATAAGCCAAAAATAATAATTGATAAAAGTATTGAAATTGTATATTTAAAAAAAAACAATTAAAAATAAAAACACAGAACATGTTGATCCAAACAAAATATTTCTAAACACTCCATAAGTTATTTGAAATGTGTACATCATTTAGTTTTTGAGATATACTTATTTTATGCAGAGAGTGCAACGGCGTTGTGATAGATTCATCATTCATTGCTCTGGTGCCACTGCCGTTTTTTCTATGGTTTTGCATCACATGTTCTATAGCGCAATGATGCCATTATGTCTCAGCTTTCTGCTGCAAAGTTATGCTCTAGCTGTAACAGTTTTATTTTAGATCAATATACACTGAACAAAAATATAAATCCAATACTTTTGTTTTTGCTCCCATTTTTCATGAGCTGAACTCAAAGATCTAAAACATTTTCTATATACACAAAAGACCATTTCCCACAAATATTGTTCACAAATCTGTCCTGTGGAATCTTGGTCCATTCCTCTTCATGGCTGGCTGGAAGTTGCTGGATATCAAGATGCTGATTAGACAGATCCAGAGCATCCCAAACATGCTCACAGTGCAACACAACTCCTTCGCATAGAGTTGATCGGGTTGTTGATTGTGGCCTGTGGAATCTTGGTCCATTCCTCTTCAATGGCTGTGCGAAGTTGCTGGATATTGGCAGGAACTGGAACACACTGTTGTATACGCTGATCCAGAGCATCCCAAACATGCTGCAACATGAGGTGATGGTCGTGGATGAATGGCACAACAATGGGCCTCAGGATCTTGTCACGGTATCTCTGTGCCTAAGGCACACCTGTGCAATAATCATGCTGTCTAATCAGCATTTTGATATGCCACACCTGTGAGGTGGGATGGATTATCTCGGCAAAGGAGCAGTGCTCACTAACACAGATTTAGACAAATTTGTGAACAGTATTTGAGGGAAATGGTCTTTTGTGTATATAGAAAATGTTTGAGATCTTTGAATTTAGCTCATGAAAAATGGGAGCAAAAACAAAAGTGTTGCGTTTATATTTTTGTTCAGTGTATATACATTACATCATTATGCAAACAACAATCTACCCCAACCATTACAGAGAAATTCCTGAGGATATTTCAGCATAACAATGGCAAAATACCATGTTTCACAGAATGAAGGTAAGGTAACGTAAGGTCATGATGTGATGATGAGGAAGGCAGAAGTCTTAGCTGTCTGCTGCAAAAAGAATGAATTCTCAAGCTATTATGGTTTTTGTTTATGATTGATTTAAGCAGGATCATGCAAACAACGATGTCCCACGACCTTCATGGGATGTCCATTTTTAAAATGTTAAACTTGACGTAAAGAAAAAGGTGGCCTGACTGTGTCCAACCACAACAAAATCCATCCAATCCTTCCAAGCATACCAATTAGCATATTATGTTTTGTTGGGCTAGCTGTTTCAGTAAGTTTCAAGTCTTGGTGATAAGCTAAGCTAGCTGGCCAGCTGTAGACTTATATTCAACATACAAATATGAGAGGGTTATGAATGTTCTCATCTGACTCTCTGCTAGGAAGCAAATAAGCTTTTTAAGCATTTTTCTATATTGAGCCAGGACTTCGAATAAGATCAGATTTCTAACAATACAGAGAATATAGAATGTTGTAGTCCAGTGACTTGTCATTTGAATGTCAGCTATCATTGATCATTTGATATGTAAAACAACTGGTTCTGCTGCTGAAATTACATGGATACACATCAAGCTCCCTGAAAATAGCTCACAGTCAGCATGAGAAACACCAGCAAAATCATATCCCAAAAATACCCAAGCACAATGAGGTTTGATGATCCTATTTCTGTATTTGCTCTATCAATAACCTTGGGTAATAGTGACAGTTAATGAATGCCCTCTCCTTCCTGCATGACAACATATCTTAACCTGCTCAGTCCATCCATCCATCCATCCATCCATCCTGCACTGCATAATGTGCGGAGCAGGCGTTGTTCTTCTGTTGGTTGACTGACACTGTTAGAATCCCTTAAAATGCACACAGACTTTGCCTAATTTTGTCAAAGACAAAAACAGACCTCTGTCACTGGATTCATGCTTTTAAGCTAAATTAAGCAGCCCCTCAGGCCATTCAATCTGCAGGAATTTTAGTAAGATGAAACTTTCTCATCAGCCTATTGATGTGACTTGGCAAAATAATCCACAGGGTTTGTTTAATGAGGGCTGGGTAGTGGATGTCACTGATTGATTCTGCTTGTACTCCACTGTTCCCCACAGACTACCCCCTAATGAGTCACTGTAAGCCCACTTAACCCAAACTGGGTGTCATTAACTGGCCTTTACACCCTGCTCTACCAGACTAAAGTAATTATCTTTATTCTACCATCTAAAATTAAAAAAGGCCCCATATAGGACCAACAAGCATCTATTTCGGTATGTTTCTGATCTATTTGTGACTATTTGTTGTTTATGTTTTTCCACTTATATACTGTAAATGAGGTCTCTACCTCAATGTATGTCTGAGTTCAAGTAAAGGTTGAATGAATGAATAAATTTAAGACAATTATGTTCAAGGTTCAAGATATCTTTATTGTCCCCGAGGGGCAATTTGTGGTGCAGCCAGCAGCCGAACTATAGAAATAACAATGACAATTAGAGTTCAAATAAGCAATCCACAAAATACAACAGAGAATAACAATAAATAGTAAAAAACATAAAAAGGTAAAGTGACCACAGTGCGTGCAATACACCTTAAAATGGCTTAAAAAAAAGGCTAAAAATCATCCATTATTTAAAAGGCCAATGGCCGCTGGAACCCAGGACTTTTTAAATCTGCCTGTCCTACATCTGGGCATACAAAATCTGCGTCCAGATGGGAGCAGTTGGAATTCTGATACCAGGGGATGACTGGGGTCCGACAAGATTTGTTTTGCTTTCCTCAGGGACCTAGGTTTATGTAAAAGAGAGATGTCTGTCAGAGGAGTACCAGCAATTTTACTGCACACTTTGACAATGCCCTGAAGTCCGTTGCGGTTCTTCAAGCTGATTGACTCGAACCAACAGATAAAAGCAAATGTAAGAACAGATTCAATAAAACAGGCATAGAACATTCTCATGAACCTAGTGTCTATGTTCAAGTTCCTGAGCTTGCGTAAAAAGTACATGCGCTGGTTGGCTTTTTTTGCACATGGCATCGACCTGATGTTCAAAGGACAGCCTGTCGTCAATCACTGTACCGAGGTATTTGTACTGCTGGACCCTCTCTACAGCTTGGTCACTGATCAACAGGGGAGTGGTGACTGCACTGGATTTCCCAAAATTGATTATCATTTCCTTAGTTTTGGAAACATTAATGAGAAGGAAAGATGACTTGCACCATTGAATGAATTCCTCCACTACGTGGCCAGGCTCAGGGTCGACATGACTAAGGAGGGACACGATCACAAACTTTATAATATGACGCTTCTCATGTGAACTCTGACGTAAATTTGTGTATAGCACAAATAAGAGTGGCAAGAGAACGCATCCTTGAGGTGAGCCAAGGGAGGAGAAGAGAGCGTTGGACAAGACGCCATTGACCGTCACACGCTGAGACCTGACAGTTAAAAAATCCAACAACCAGTAACCTATCGATGTTATAGCTTAAAAGAAGCTCGGCTAAGATATGGGGCTGAATACAATTAAAAGCAGATGTAAAATCGATGAAGAGCAGATGGAAAAAAAATTTAGCACCATCTGATGATGGTGCTAAGAAGGGTGATTATTGCATCATCAACCCCCCTCCCCTCCAAATCTGCCTGAACAGTGTTCATAAGATCATCTTTCACAATCCTCTCAAAGGACTTCATCACCAGGGAGGTAATTGCCACGGGTCTGAAGTCATTCAAAGTCTTAGTGCAGTTACTGTTGGGCACAGGGACAATAATCGAGTCCTTCCACAGGCGGGGGACTCTGTGGAGCTGGAGTGACCAGGAGAAGATGAAGCTGAAGATATCTGCCAGCTGTTCGGTGCAGTTCCTTAGGACCCGACCTCCAATTCCATCAGGACCTGGACTTTTCCTCTCCTTAACACCCCGAAACAGTCTCTCTACCCTCCCCTTATCAACATGGACTGCGCTGTTGTGCTCCAAAGCTGTGCCCCTAAACACAGACAGTTCATGACTAAAATCATGGATATTGAAACAGTTTGAATGTATTTTCAAATCATTTGCCAATTTTGTCATTTAAGGAGATGTTACACTTTTTGGACTGCATCCCCAGCAAGGATTTCACCCCCTCCCATGCAGGGCGTGAGCTGCCAGTGCTAAACAAGTTCTCCACCTTATCCTTGTATCACTGCTTGGAAAGTTTTAATTCTTTCCTGACCTGCTTCCGTAGCTCATTATATGTGTCCATATCACCTGAATAAAAACTGATGTCTCTCTTATTAATAGTGTTTTTGACTGATTTTGAGACCCATGGTTTATTGTTCGGAGAGATGGAGATTGATTTTTTATGAATAATTAACCCCTCACAAAAATTTTCATAATCAGACACTTTCTGTGAGCTCATCCACACTCTCACATGAGTTCTTAAACATATCCCAGTCTGTGCAGGCATAACAATCCTGTTCAATAGACTCCTCCGACCAGACCGGAACTAATCTTCGTTCCGGCTTGTGCCACTTCAGGACTGGTTTGAAGGACGGAACCAAATAAACAACATTATGGGCAGAAGCACCAAGTGGAGCTCTCCAGAGAGATTTATAAGCCCCTTTCATGGAACCATAACAAAGATCCAAGCACTTAGTAAGTCTTGTCGCACAAGTCACATACTGGAAAAAGTTTCCCAGAGATTTCCCTGGTTTGCAGTTATTAAAATCACCCATGATAGAGTTCGGTGCGTCAGGTGATATAGCTTGTAGCCGTTGTACTATGCGGGTGATAGCTTGAGTAGCAATGTCCGCCTTAGCTTTAGGGTGAATATATACCAGTGTGACAAATATCTGAGTGAATTCCCTTGGTAAATAAAAGGGTCTAAGCAAAACAGAGAGGAGTTCAATGTCAGGGGCACAAAGACTCTCTCTAACAACCACATTTCCACAAAATTTCCGATTGACATAGAGAGCCACCCCCAAGTGACTTGCTCGTCTCTGTGCAGTCTCTGTCCAGGCGAAGAGGCTCTCCGAAGCTGTCGATTTCAAGATTGGATTGTGGATCGTGATCCTTCAGCCAGGTTTCTGTGATAGCGAGGAGGCAAGCTCTTTTATACTCCTCCAGAAACTTTACGTTGGCTTGAAGCTCATCCACCTTATTTCGGAGAGATTGGATGTTGGCAAGCATAATGGTTGGCAGGGTGAAGACCTTGTCTTTTCAGGCGCTGGCGAACACTACCACATCTCCCCCTTTTCCTCATGCCTGTCGGCTTGGATGACCACCTCTGGTCCCCCAAATGATCCTGCCGGATGATCTTCGCGGGGAATACTGCTGAGGAGTCCACAGCACCCACTCCGGAGCCGCGAAGGAGTAGGAGAAACTCCCGGCCATACTGGAGAGGCTCACTGTTCTCACAGAGTCCGCACATAAGGTGGAATAAAAGTATCCAGAGGACAGCAAGGTCCATGAAACTGAGGTGAGGCATAGTTGCAACTTATCACTTGTAGATCAACTTAAAAGACTGAATGTTAGTAATGACAAAACAACAACAAAACAGGTTAAAAACCACAGAGTACACGAGAGCTGCTGCTGCATGTCGCCATTTCCAGCGCCATCCTCAACGTTGTGACCCCTGATGGAACTTTACAATTTATCAACTATTTGTTCTTTGCTACATAAATTTTTTAACCAGTGTCTTATGCTCCACACTAATTTGTTAACAGTCTTCACCTGTGTTCATGAAACCAGCGCTGTAGATGGAGGCTCCAATCCAAACTTGACAAAGCCAGATTAGCTGTTAGCTGAGCGGCTGTGGCTGTTTTATATCACTCGATTAGGGGGACACTGCCCTGACTCGAGTGAATGTCATGTTGCCTTGATAATCTCTAGAAAAGGGCAAAGTGTGTGCAGGTCAAGTGATGCTACAATAATGTGGCATACTATCATTTGCTATTAAACTAATTTCCTGGATAAGGAATTACCTGACCAGCAGGCCACAATTTGTAAGACTGAGGAAGTGTGTGTCAGGAACTGAGATGACAACATAAACGCCCCCTAAGAGAACCATCCTCTTCCCCCTCCTGTTTACACCTCTGACTTTGAAGACAACTCACCTGAATCATCATGCCACCAGCAGAATCTCTCTGATGATTTTGCCAATATGGGGTGAACAACCGGATGAGGAACACAGAGACTTGGTGGACAATTGTTTGGTGGTGCAGACTGAACAACCAGCAGCTCAACATTAGAAAGATAAGGGAAAGATGACTGTGGACTTCTGCAAGACTAACCCTCCTCTGATGTCTTTCCTCCACCGCTTATTTCCAACATGGTCCCCGACCCCCTCAATCAATCAGTCAATCAGTTTTATTTATAAAGCCCAATATCACAAATCACAATTTGCCTCACAGGGCTTTACAGCATACAACATCCCTCTGTCCTTTGGGCAACTCATAATGTAATAATGGCTCATAATGTAATAACTTAAATGTAATAAAAGTTCATAATGTAATAATCGGCTCATGATGTAATAAAATCATGAGCATATAACGTAATAACGGCTTTGCGCATGACGTAATAATATAATAACCTATTACATTATGAGCCTGACTGGCATTGCTCATAATGTAATAACAGTTCATAATGTAATAATGGCTCATATTGTGAGAAAACTGCTGCATTATCATCATTTTTACATCTTAAAGGTGCAAATAAAGCAAACGGCATAGGTTTCAGCGCATAGTAAACTAAATTAGTGAAACCAAGAGTTATTTAATCGTAATTGCATTCTCACATTTTATTATGTAAGATGTATGAAGTTGAGCCACTAGGTGGCACCCGTGTTAGGTACTTTGGGCCTTTGAGAATGCCATGCTCATTTCCACTGTCTGATTGTTGCAGGTAAGCAGTTGGTGTAAAGTTTAAATATTATGAAGAAGACTGCTGCATAAGTATTAGTAGGTTATACAGAGTGGCTGGACGCAATAGTGGCCTTGTGTCCAATATCAGGCAGCTCTTCAGCCAAAATGCCAGGTGGATTACAGCCTGGATCGTGACTAAACATATATCCTTTGGATGGGTCCATATTAAAGACATTCATTGGAAGAAGTAAAGTTTTCATTAAAAGAAAAAAAAAACTCGTTAAGCCTTGATCTTGTTTACTTTGTATATGCTTCCTCTTGGGTCCATTTTTCGTAAGCATAATATATCATTTCATTGTTATGCGGACGATATACAGATCTGTCTCCCTCTAAAAATGAACTGTGAGCACTCGCTGAATCCCTTATTAGCCTGTCTGACTGACATCAAGCTTTGGATGAGCAAAAGCCATCTTAATTTGAACGATAAGAAAACTGAGGTTATTGTGTTTGGACATGCAGAATGTTCTACTTACTTTTTTGATAATTTGAACACCCTTACCACAAATATCAGTGGGTCAATCAAAAGCCTTGGTGTGACTCTGGACACTGATCTAAATGTTAAAAAACAAATTGGCTCGGTTGTGAAAGGTTCTTTTCACCAGCTTCGATTGCTAGCTAAAGTTAAGCCCTATTTATCTTCCAAGGATTTGGAGAGGGTCATTCATGCCTTCATATCATCAAGACTTGATTACTGTAATTCTCTTTATGTTGGTTTAGATCAGGGCTCCCTTCGTCGCCTGCAGCTAGTCCAAAATGCAGCAGCTCGCCTCCTGACTGGCGCCAAGAAGCGGGACCATATTACACCTGTTCTGATGTCCTTACACTGGCTTCCTATTCATTTTAAAATACATTTTAAAATGTTGTTGTTTGTTTTTAAAATCTTACATGGAATGGCCCCTCAGTATCTGGTGGAGCTGTTAAAAGCTCACAATCCAGTCAGAGCCCTTAGGTCTTCAGGTGATCTGCTGCTTGAAGTGCCCAGATCAAGGCCTAAAACCAAAGGCGACCGAGCATTTTCAGTGGCTGCTCCCAAGCTCTGGAATAGCTTGCCGTTGCATGTTAGACATGCAGAATCCCTGGAAATGTTTAAATCATCTCTAAAAACTCACCTTTTCTCGTTGGCTTTTGAACCCGCTGTGAGCCAGACTTGACTTGTGTGTGATATACGTATGCTCTGTCTCAGGTTTTTCTATGTGTAATTGATGCTGTTGTTTTTGGTATTTTGTATCTGTTTTTATATTTTTGGTATTTATCATTCTATTTGTGTGGTATTGTAATTTTCACAATGTCCTTGTAAAGCACTTTAGTGACTTCCATCTTTTTAAATGTGCTATAGAAATAAATGTGACCTTGATCTTGACCTTGATCTGAGTGAACACTGGCACAGTCACTGACAAATGAAGTCCCCTGGACTTGATTTTTGTTGGCAACTATGATTTATGGTTATGTATTATTTATGCATATTGTTTAGTTAAATTTATTTGGACTTATGTTTTTACTTGGGTGTCCTGACAGGCTGTGTTTACATTTTAAGAACTTTTGAGCTGGTCCATTGTTATTACATGGTTCTAAAATGCTCTTCTCATTCTTGCACAAGTTCCAACATAAAGTAAATTGATGTTGTATGTTACATAAGTAGTAGGAAAACAATGCTTATTAAAAGTCTTTATTAAATTGGCATTAAGACCAACAATAAAAGAACAGCAACATTTTGACTGGAAGGTCACTTCACTAGGTTGTATGGAAGGAGAGTGTTCACTTACTTATTTGAAAAGACCAATCTTAAATGTGTTTTTATTGTAGAAGTCATTGTGTCCTGCATTTATTGTAGCAATATTAAACAAAGGAAATGCTTATTTAAACTACATGAACTACAGTCCCCCTCCTTCTTCCCTAGTCCACCCTCTTCTCCAGCTGGCTTTTGAGTTGGTTACTGTCGCGCCATCTATAAACAAATCATAGTCAAACACAAACACAGACCTCTGCTCTTAAGGGCACTCTCGTTGTCAGTGTGTGCAGTTTTGACCTAAAAATGATGATAATGCAACACTTTTTCTCCCAGTATGAACCATGATTACATTATGAGCTGTTATTACATTATGAGCAGCGCCAGTAAGACTCATAATGTAATTTATTACATTGTAAGTTATTACATTATTACATTATGCACAAAGCTGTTATTACGTTATACACTCATGATTTCATTACATTATGAGCCAATTATTACATTATGAACTTTTATTACATTTCTGTTATCACATGATGAAGCATTATTACATTATGAGCCATTATTACATTATGAGTTGCTACAGACCCTCACAGCGGATCAGGAAAAAAAACTTTTAACGGGGGAAAAAACTGGTAGAAACCTCATAGGCGGTGGGCCGAAGGTCGCTATCTGCTTTTGTTTTTGAATGATCGATCCTCAGCGATAGAGTACCTGCTTTTTTAACATAACTTAATATATTTTTTCTGAACAAGTTTCCGTTTGTTGGCAGTCTCAATTCGATCATATTTTTATGAAAACTTACTTACTTAACTTAAACTTATGTTTGATAAACTAATCAGGCAAGCGCTATGGCGTACTATACCGCAAACCAATCAACAACAAGTTCCAGCGTCACCTGACTTGAAGTGTGCCAGTGATATTCGCCCAAATAGGAAGTAAACACGGCTCAGAGGAGTTGACCAGAATTGACTGGAGTTAACCATAAAAAGTAAGTAGTCTGTGTCGTTATTCATGGTCTTTATGCTATCTAACTGATAGTATTCACCTGGACATTTTCTGCATATCTTCAGTGAGAAGCTGAAGACGTTTCTATGGACCTCAGATTACTGGGAGGCTGCTGGTGGACTCTAACACAAACTCTAACTGGCTTCACAATTCCATTCTGTGCAAAGAGCAATACATTTTTTTGGACTCATATATCCATTTTGCACACCTTTCACATTTAATCTATAAATCTTAAGCTATTGTTTTCTATCTATCTATCTATCTATCTATCTATCTATCTATCTATCTATCTATCTATCTATCTATCTATCCATCCATCCATCCATCCATCCAATTAGATGGTTAAAAAGTACTGAGTTACTTTATTAAACAAAGTCTTAAATATGAGAAACATGACTGAAAGATGGTTTATGACTATGTTTATACAATAAGCCACTACCTATAATCTGACAGTATTTCAGGATCTATTAAACATCTGAAAACAAAATGATGTGTCAGTTTCCATCCGTCTGTTGTGTTTTTACACAGATACAGATGTATGAAGATGCTTCCTTCATGTGACACATTATCAATTTAGCATCTCTTTGTCAATATACACAACTGTACATTTTCTTTAGCATTACAATAGTTTTACTCACAGGACTTGGTCTTACTTGGTTTACTGACAACACTAAAGAATTGAAATGTATCAGACTTTCTCTGAGACAAAACCCTAAAGTTCAGGACTTCTCACATTCCACAAATTATGTCTCAGAATATTCAGAAATAAGTTGATTTTCAACCCAGTACCATAAACTGTATAATAAAGATGAACAACATGACAGTCCCCCAAAAGTGAAGCCAAAACATATTGATGGGCCCCTGGTGGCTGGCTGCAGTAAAGGTCATAAACCCCGCCCCCGCTATGTTAGCAGATGGGACACTGACCAAACTAAAAACTCAAACTCACATAAATTTCACTAATTTTTGTACAGTGGGGGTAAGTAGAGATGCGCTGTCCATCCTTACATCAGGTCTATGCCCAGTATATTTACTCCTACAATGTGGCCTGAAACGATTTTCTTTTCTGGTAACACAAATTATGAACTACTTGAGAAGACTTAATAGACACAAGGAAACATTCAAACTTCTAAATTTATGACCATATGTTTGAGGGGTCTTGTCGGCACTGGAAAACTGCTGTGGTTTGCTGAACTTCCGAGCCACTTTCTGCGTAAACCCATATGCATAAAGTACAGTAGTTTAGGACTTACTGAAAAGAGGAGATATCACTCATCCAGCCAATCCAATCCAATCCAATCCAATTCACAATATGATATATGACCTTGTAGGATTATTTAGACATTTATTAATTAATTCATTTTTATATATGTAATCATAATTAACAACTCAAAGTTATACATCATTAATACATAATGTTGTCTTATATGGAGATATATTTGTGTCTTTATTACATGCGAGAAAATAAATGATATGAGAGGGGAAAAAATGTTTGAGAGAAAAAAAAATATTTGAGAGAAAAAGTTTTCACACTGATAGCAAAAAATAATAATATTTGAGACTAAAAAAAGTTTTGAGAGAAAGTATTTTGTCATAGAATATAAAAAAAATAATTTGAGATTTAAAAAATGATTTCCAAGAAAAAAAACTCTCTCAAAAACCTTTTTTTTACTCTCAAATATTATTTTTTTGCTATCAGTGTGAAAACATTTTCTCTCTCAAAAAAAAAAACGTTTCTCTCAATACATTTTTCTTCTCTCTCTCAAAACCTAAGTCTTTGCACTCGTGTCAGGATTTTGCTCTCACTGTGAAAATAATGTCATGGGCGGGGCCACGTTCCTATTGGCCAGTCTCAATCGAATTGACAGCTAGGTGAGGATCGTCTTGGGAGTCAAATTCAACTGAATCATTCATCCACCATGGTGGATTCACCGGCACAGGTGCGCTGCGTTATTTGGGAGCGGAGACTCCAATGTTTGGGTAAGATGGTGACACACACAATTGATGGGTAGCTAGCTGAGCAAGTTGGTTATCAAAATCATTCCTATAATGAATCCCTTTTCTCACCTAACGTTATTTTACCGAGATTGTGTTATTCACTGCACTAGCCAGCTAGTGTTAACTTTACATCTAGCTAGGATATCCCATTAACGTTACTTTACTACAGTGCTTTTCTCTTTCCATGTGTGGCAGGGTGAGCGCTGCTACACCTCCGCCCTTAATTGGCATCAGCTGGGCCTAATTTCCAGTTGTCGGACACTAATTGCGCAGTGGTGGCACCTGTGTTATTTGGTCTTCCCCTCACGGGCGCGCTCACTTCTACCTGGCGTTTACCTGGCGAGGGCTGTGTGTGTCGTGCTCCGGTTTCTGTACCCAAACTTGGGACTTATAAGGTAGGCATAGGTGCTGCAATGTTTGTGTACTGTTAAAGCGTATTATGGTGTCACAGCTGCCATGACTCTTCGCTTTACAGCGGCGTTGGCCGTTCCTGTTGTGTGCAGCTTCGGAGGGGACTTTGAAAAGCGTGGTGTCTGCTCTAACTCACTGCGAGACGGTGACTGGGTTTGAGCTGTGCGCTGTGCGTTAAGCTCCCTTCGCTCCGGTAAACTCGCTCTGTTTTTTTATTTCTACTTCTGCTAGTTCTGTTAACTTTATGTTAACAGGTTGTTCTGCTCTCTGTCCTGCTGTAGCTGAGGCCACAGCTTGTGGCTTCTTCTCCTCCTCTGTGCACTGTGTGGGGCTGCACGGTGACGTGGGCCGTCAGCTGGGCATCCTGAAGGACGGCTATCCACGGATTCCAGCCCCGGTGCGGCCGCTCCGTTTTCCACTGCTGTTCTGCCGGTTTCCCACAGACGGATTAAAGCACACTGTAACGTGGCTGTGCATTCATGCGGCTTTGGACCTCTGTGTTATATTTGGAAGTCCGTGTCCTGTCCCCATATTTACCAGTGTACGAATCTGTGTGACCTTCTGTTGTTAAGAGTAGTCTACAGGTTTGAGTGTATTCCCTGGAGTGCAGTTCCCCAGGTGGTGTCAGTTCATTTCCTCTCCTCCTCTGATGATGATGATTCAGTTGAATTCGACTCCCAAGACGATCCTCACCTAGCTGTCAATTCGATTGAGACTGGCCAATAGGAACGTGGCCCCGCCCATGACATTATTTTCACAGTGAGAGCAAAATCCTGACACGAGAGCAAAGACTTAGGTTTTGAGAGAGAGAAGAAAAATGTTTTGAGAGAAACATTTTTTTTTTGAGAGAGAAAATGTTTTCACACTGATAGCAAAAAAATAATATTTGAGAGTTAAAAAAAAGGTTTTTGAGGGGTTTTTTTTTCCTTGGAAATCATTTTTTAAATCTCAAATTATTTTTTTATATTCTATGACAAAATACTTTCTGTCAAAACTTTTTTAGTCTCAAATATTATTTTTTGCTATCAGTGTGAAAACTTTCTCATATTTTTTTTTCTTTCAAACATTTTTTTCCCCTCTCATATCATTTATTTTCTCGCATGTAATAAAGACACAAATATATCTCCATAGTCTTAAAGGTAAAGAGGAGTGATTGTACTCAACTTCTGCTATCACAACAATAGGCAGCAGTATGGAGTTAGATTTGTCTCATTAATACCTGTAAATGCACAGAGGGTGATCTACAAATATTTCTTCTTTCTTCTTAATTATGTGTGTGAACAGATCGACAATCTGTGTGTAAATGTGTACTCTGTAAATATAAAACACATTCCACAAATACAAAAAATATCTGTGAATACATTCAATTAATTTGCAAATAAATGAAAAGCATTTGTGAGTATCTTCCTAACATTTACAACTTTTGAACAGGCAGTTACACACGTCTGATTAGCAGAGTTGGCATAGCAAACTAGTTAGCATAGCGATGCTACGTTTCACACGTCTGTAATAGGAAGTGTTGTTGCTTCAAGAGCTGACACTTTTTACCCCTGTGATCACATGACGTGTTACGCATGCATGTTTGATTAGCAGAGTTAGCATAGCAAGCTAGTTAGCATAGCGATGCTACGTGTCACATGTCCGTAACACGAAGCACTGTTGCTATCAGTCACCTGATATCAGTTACTTGATCAGGGTACCTTCAGGCAGTTTGTTTTTTCATTTTAAACCAAAAACGAAGAAACGGAAATACCATCGTTTTCTCGTTTTTTCCAAACGAAAAAACGAGAAAACGGAGCCGTTTTTCTTGTCAGAATCAAAAAACGAAAAACGACAAAACCAAATTCAAATAACAGCCCGATTTTGTTTTTTTGCAGATTCATTTTTTCATTTATTGTTTTGGACAAAAAGTAGAACTGCGGTGATATCAGAGGCGGAAGTAACTTCAAAATAAAAGACAGGAAGATAAGATTACCAATAAAACTTATAAATATCCTAGAAAACTTTCCCATGTATCTTTTATTTCCACTTACACCTGATGTTTTGCGCATTTTGAAAAGCTGCCTGCCATTGCTGCGAGGATCTTTTTATTCATAAAAATAGAAATAAAATGTTATGATAGCAAACATTATGGCTACAGTAAAACTTGTTCAACCATAACGTTGCTTTTCAGAGACTAATGAGGGAAATCGCCATGCATATTGTTCCCATGAAGGACGTATAGGGATTCCCTCAAAGGCTGTGTTTTAATATTCATTCGCCGAATTGTTTGCAATAAAGTGCAATAAAGTAATCGAGGATATAATAAATTATTGTGTGTGCCGTGTTGTTACTGTTAACACAGGGTTTCTCCATAACGCATCGTTGCGTCAGTGAAGTCTCAAGCTGATGTTTGTCCTTTTTACCAGCAGATGGCAGTAGGCCAATTCAAATCTTGTGCAGCATATATTTACTTGTATTATTTTATACTGTTGTATCACATAGGCCTATGCACTGTTGGCAGAGATGGGCAGCATTTTAATTACATGTATTTAAAATGTTTTATCACCTACTATGATAATAAAAATGTCATACAAAAATACATCCTGTGCCTTTTTTCAAAATCTGATTAATCGAATAAAAAAATAATTAATAATCAGTTATTTTTTAAAAATATATGTTAGTGGCAGCCCTAACTACATGCAACACATCTGATTCATATTATTTTAACCTGTTAGTGTTTCTTGCAATGTCCCTCACAAATAAACTAATAAATATATGAATACAAACACCTTAGCTACTATTGAACATTTGAATGTGATGAGGAACTTTTAATGATCATATGAAGGCAAGTGAAGGAGCTGCTATGTTACATTCTAATAACCTTTCCTATTTTAATTTGAACTTTTTTATGTCAACCTCCCAATGAGGTGCAGTTTCCTCATCGTTGCCCTGTGCATTGAGGCCCTCCAGACTGGACCGCTATGGACGGAGTGTAGGGTGGTCCTCCTTACTGCTGGGCCTGACCTGTCCTGGGATAACATAGCCTTGCAACAGTGAGCCTTGACAAATATCCACTTCATGAAAATTGGGATTAAAAAGTACAACTATGTTATCATTTATGACCTGGATGTGATTGCAAGTCCATAAAACTAAGCAACTGTGTTGATGTCTGTGTTGTATTTGTTTAAATAGTCCTATAGAATGATGCTAGCAGCAATGTCACCCTTACGGTCCTCAGTTTGTTTGACTGAATAACACTGAAGTGGCACAGTAATGATAGGTTCAAAATGTAGTGTGTACCAGTTAAAGGTACCAGTATCAAGGCCAGGCTTGTGTTGACCACAACATGCATAAAGTGGGGACCACAAGCAGTTTGATAACAAATCTTTAACATATCTTTACTTTTCAATGAACACAAGAAAAAAAAAAACTCCCGTTTTGTCCTGGCTGGAATTAAATATGAGACGGTCAGGAGACACTCGCTGTGCTCAGCGTTGCCGGGGTCGTGTCCGCTGGGAGGTGATTCTCAGGAGCAGCACATACTGCGTGGAGGCCTCATCTTCATCCTGCCTGAGCCTTGATGACTCTTTGGGTACCTCACGATTCCATTCGATTTCGATTCTTGGGGTCACGATTCGATCCAAAATCGATTCTTGATTCAAAACGATTCCCAGTTCAAAAATTGATTGTTGATTCAGTACATAGGGGTGTTTAATTTCTACTCCAGTCTGCTGTGCATGAGGAGAGACAGTGTGGAAAATTACGGCATGAAAGCAGAGTAAAGTATGTACAAAATGATGTCATTTTTATATTTGAAAAAGTCAAATCAACTGATTGCAATAATCAAACATACAAAGGCAAACTTAAGACAAAAGGTAACATTTATTCAACCCATAACTAACCCTGATGATGACGCACTGCAAACAGCTGGAAGAGGAGGAGAACAAAAGGAGCACAAAATTTTATTTAGATAAAAGCAGATGAACAAAAAAACAAAAAAGAACAAGAACAAGAACTATAAAATAAACTATGCTCTAATAACTGAACGGAGCATTCCAATTATTTCATCCATCCCCGTCAGGATAAAGTTTTTTTCTCCAAATGATGGGTCCCTGCACTTGGGACAGGTGGGTGAATTGATCACCCATTCTGCCACGCAGGCCCTGCACCCCACCATGCTCCGGCAGCAGGGAGCCACCACTGGAGTTGCCATCACATCCGCAAGATTCATGAAAAGTTATAGATCAGTTATTATTAACAATTTCAAGTCTTCATCTTCATGGCAGTTTCAAGTTGTTTTCGTCATTTCAACTGCTAAACAGCTCCGAACAAAGCACCACTCATGGTCCATAGAAACTGATTCATAAAAACATTGTTAATTCCAAAATAATTAATATTGGATCCACTGTTGAGTATGACATTTGTGTCTATTGCCCCATATGAAACATATCTGTAAAACTAATATGTTGGAAAATGTATGTTTGCACAGGTTTCCTTCCATTATTATGGCCCCTTTCATACACAATTTGTATACTTATCTGAACATACTATGTTTGTGCATGAGAGGGGCCATAATTTTGGAAGAAAACATACAAACACTATATTTAAGATAAATGATTATTCAATATTTTTTTTAAAAAATCTATCTATATGTGGGGTGTCCAGCAAAAAAAACCCCAAACAAACTTGTATCTCATGTTTTTTGTTCAAAGAAATTTCAACTGACACATTTCAGATAATGAGGTTTAAAAATGTGCAAGCATTTTCTGTTTGTTTACCCTTAAAAGTGAAAAGTTGTAATTGTGTTATTAAATTATTATTAAATTCAGTGCACACTGCATTTGTTACCAACTGCTACTTTAACATCAAATAATTTGACTCTGTTGTGCCGTACAAGGATTTATAACAAAGGCCTACACTTTATCCATAAACTTTTGGGCCTACATGTAACAATCAAAGCCTGAGACCACATGTTGGCGCCCAAAAGAACAAAGGAATCAGTCAACCCCTATTCTCTGTGTGAATCAGCTGATTCAACCCCAACACAGCACCCCGCACCGGTGACGTCACGCCGGGGTATATCATCACAGAGCGTACCTGAGGGAAACGCTTCTGGCTGTGATCCTCATGGCTAATAGAAGTACCCGCAACTGTTCCTAAAGCTTAGCAACTCGTCCCACGTGGCGAACGCTTTAGAAAGAGTTATTACTGTGCACAGTTAGACGCGTTTTAGGCCTACGGATTTCCCTCGCTGGTCGAGCTGATCTCCTCTCCTCTCCCTCACTCTGTGCGCCGAGGAACACAGAATAGCCCGGTACGAGACCACGGATTGACCCTCTCACCCGGATGCCCGCGGATCGAAGTTTGGTAGATAACAAGGACTGCCTGCTTCAAGAAGAAGGACAAGGACCCTGCTTCTTTCCCAGTGATTCCCGGCATGAAAGCAGAGTAAAGCTTCGCCAAAATCGCCAGAGACTTGCCCCCTCGCCGAGGACCCGTTAGCCGCTGTGAGCTGCTAACCACTTCACCTCTGCCGTAACAAAGGACGTGCGAGGAACGACCGACACATCACTCCACCTTCTGCAACAGTAAGAGGCTTTAGCTCTGGGCAGATAGTAGTTAGTGTGTGTTTTCTTTTTAAGTTTGTAAGGGCTTGTTGGTACGGACCGCCGCGTCCGATTTTGGCGGCATTGATATTGTAAAAATATTGTCTGTGTTGCTGCTGTCTGTTATTCTCCTGCCCATTTGTGTCTGCTTGTAATACGCAGTGATCCGACCTCGTCGGACCGCTATTGTGTTGATCGCCCACGCGGGATTGATGCACTTAGGCTGTGTTGGTTCAATGTCCAGATTCACGCCGCTCACCAGCTGAGCCGGCGCGTCTGCGTAACACAGACAGGTTACTGCATCTCAATACCGCCTGCGTGACCACACCTCTGAGTGCTTCCCTTTCTCTCTTCCTCTCTTCCACTAACCTACACTTGGAGCCGAGCAATTCGAACTTCCCTCTCTATCGGCTCCCCTCCTTTTTCTGAGTCGCGTGCTTTCTTGGCGAGCCGCCATTGCGTGACGTAGATTGCAGCGTCACAGCCGCCATCTTGCTACGCTCACACGCCTCTCTCTCACACACCCACTCGCTCAGACATACATACACACACACACACACACACACACACACATCCTCGCTCACTCACCCACTTTCTCTCTCTCACACACACACACACACACACACACACCCTTCTTGACGCTTGCTGGTTGATTCGGTAATGTTTTATAGTTGATAGGGTTTATAGAGCAATGTTGATGTTGGTTGTAAATTAATGTCATCAGTGTGAATAAACCCTGTTATACTGCAAAGAGAGGTTGCTTTGGTTTTTCATTGTATACTGTGATGAAGCTGGTTGACAAAGTCAGTGCCTGAGCTCCACTCCTTCCTGTTCATCTTATAGTTGCTGATATCTCCCTAGAATTAGCTTCCTAAGTGAACACTCTTGAGACTGAATTTACATCTGATCATTGGTCTGGTTTTCCCGGTGGTGCCCCGCTGTAAGCTAATTTGATTATTATGCTTATGTAATAATTAATTAATTATTAATTAATTAATCAAATATTTTAATAATCCATAATTAATTTTAATAATTATGAATTATTGCCAATGATCATATTTAGCTCCTCCTCTTCCCAACAACTCTAAATCTTCATGTTTGAATAGAGGCAAAACTTCTTTGAGGTCGACTTAGTTTTTATTGATCTGGGATTGGATAAAATACTTTTAAATCAAAGTGGAGCATAGAGATTACGTTTTGGTCAAAGTTTGTTACCAATCTGAATATTGTCTTGAGAAAATAACTAAACAGTAATAGCAATAGAGATTTGACATATAGCTTACAAACCTCTGCATATAATGCAACAGAAAGTCTCCTGCACAGAGGAGGCTTCGGTTGCGTCAAAGGCCACAGTTGTTATTTGGCTGGCCTTGGCATATTCGGCCAGCTCTCTTAGGGTCACGGATATGGCTGGCAGCTCCTGAGCTGAGCAAAATGTACAAAACATCAGGGCTGTTAACGGTTCTGATACCAAGACCGAAACCATGATACAGAAGACGGAACTGTGTCTCGAGACCATGGACGTTTGTGTACTTTGGTGAACATGTTTTGAATTAAATGTTTAAAGGAGCAATAAGCGAAATTCATCATTTCTAGATTAAAGGAATTAAAAAATTGCTATTTGAAGAACTAGAGATGTAATTTCATCTGGAGTATAGCATGACCTCACACACCCTCTCTCTGTGTTGATCTCCAGCCCATTGTTTACAAGCCAGTCCGGCTGCGCGTTCATTTACGTTCATGTGAATCGCTGCCTCCTCCCTGCTCTCGGAGCCCTTGGCCCTCCCTCCCTATAAAAGGCTACAGCCAGTGAGAAATGGCGGTGTGTATTTTCAAAACGGTGCTTCCTCCTCAGGCTCCACTTCACTCAGCTGCCCCACAGATCTGCTGCCTCTTCCACTCTCTCCCCCTTGACTGCTGTAACACTGGAATTTCTCAGTTGTGGGATCAATAAAGGTGCATCTTATCTTAACTTATCTTAACCTCAATAACAATCTAGCTGGGAGCGGCTGGCGAGGCGTTAGCCGCAGCATGACCGGAGGGAAACACAGCTGGTTAGCCTCCGCTAGCTTCCCAACTAGCTCTCTCACACACACACACCGGAGCACCGAGCCCTGGTTTGTTATTCAGGTTAAAGTGGGAAGAAGCAGTGGGTTTATCGGGCAGCTGAGCGAAGCGGAGGCTGCAGAGGAAACACCGGGATGGGTTAATGTCTGGAGCTTGAGTTATTAACGGCTCGGTGTTAGCAATGGGTCAGGCGTTACGGTTGTGTTAGGTGAGTAAGTTAGCCCGGCAGCCCAGCTAACATTTGCAATTAGCATTGTAAAATGTAGCCTCCCCGCGAGGCTACATTTTTGTAATATATTGACTAGACTAGAGCTGGTAGAAGCGCTCCATAGCTGTAAGTTACTCCAGTAGCCGGTGGCAGCTTTTGCCCCTTTTAAATGTGTGTCTGTTTTGGTAAGATGCAATTCTTATTACCTGTTCCTTCTCCTCTTCTTCCTTTGCAACTCGTTGTACATGCCCTCATGGAGGGCAATGATTTTTCGCGCATTTTGATGCCAAAATCCAGACCCTAAAGAGAACATACAGTACAGGCCAAAAGTTTGGACACACCTTCTCATTCAATGCGTTTTCTTTATTTTCGTGACTATTTACATTGTAGATTCTCACTGAAGGCATCAAAACTATGAATGAACACGTGTGGAGTTATGTACTTAACAAAAAAAGGTGAAATAACTGAAAACATGTTTTATATTCTAGTTTCTTCAAAATAGCCACTCTTTGCTCTGATTACTGCTTTGCACACTCTTGGCATTCTCTCCATGAGCTTCAAGAGGTAGTCACCTGAAATGGTTTTCCAACAGTCTTGAAGGAGATCCCAGAGGTGTTTAGCACTTGTTGGCCCCTTTGCCTTCACTCTGCGGTCCAGCTCACCCCAAACCATCTCGATTGGGTTCAGGTCCGGTGACTGTGGAGGCCAGGTCATCTGCCACAGCACTCCATCACTCTCCTTCTTGGTCAAATAGCCCTTACACAGCCTGGAGGTGTGTTTGGGGTCATTGTCCTGTTGAAAAATAAATGATCGTCCAACTAAACGCAAACCGGATGGGATGGCATGTCGCTGCAGGATGCTGTGGTAGCCATGCTGGTTCAGTGTGCCTTCAGTTTTGAATAAATCCCCAACAGTGTCACCAGCACAACACCCCAACACCATCACACCTCCTCCTCCATGCTAAACAGTGGGAACCAGGCATGTGGAATCCATCCGTTCACCTTTTCGTCTCCTCACAAAGACACGGCGGTTGGAACCAAAGATCTCAAATTTGGACTCATCAGACCAAAGCACAGATTTCCACTGGTCTAATGTCCATTCCTTGTATTTCTTGGCCCAAACAAATCTCTTCTGCTTGTTGCCTCTCCTTAGCAGTGGTTTCCTAGCAGCTATTTGACCATGAAGGCCTGATTCACGCAGTCTCCTCTTAACAGTTGTTCTAGAGATGGGTCTGCTGCTAGAACTCTGTGTGGCATTCATCTGGTCTCTGATCTGAGCTGCTGTTAACTTGCGATTTCTGAGGCTGGTGACTCGGATGAACTTATTCTCAGAAGCAGAGGTGACTCTTGGTCTTCCTTTCCTGGGTCGGTCCTCATGTGTGCCAGTTTCGTTGTAGCGCTTGATGGTTTTTGCGACTCCACTTGGGGACACATTTAAAGTTTTTGCAATTTTCCGGACTGACTGACCTTCATTTCTTAAAGTAATGATGGCCACTCCTTTTTCTTTAGTTAGCTGATTGGTTCTTGCCATAATATGAATTTTAACAGTTGTCCAATAGGGCTGTCGGCTGTGTATTAACCTGACTTCTGCACAACACAACTGATGGTCCAAACCCCATTGATAAAGCAAGAAATTCCACTAATTAACCCTAATAAGGCACACCTGTGAAGTGGAAACCATTTCAGGTGACTACCTCTTGAAGCTCATGGAGAGAATGCCAAGAGTGTGCAAAGCAGTAATCAGAGCAAAGGATGGCTATTTTGAAGAAACTAGAATATAAAACATGTTTTCAGTTATTTCACCTTTTTTTGTTAAGTACATAACTCCACATGTGTTCATTCATAGTTTTGATGCCTTCAGTGAGAATCTACAATGTAAATAGTCATGAAAATAAAGAAAACGCATTGAATGAGAAGGTGTGTCCAAACTTTTGGCCTGTACTGTATATAAATGTTTATGGATCATGAAATGTGTTCTGTTCTTAACGGCTCTAGGCCAGCATAAATGTTGACAAACATTAATGTTAAATAACAAGCTTCTGAACTACAGAGTATTCTGTACAGTAATTGACCAAATACCTGTTGCCCCAGTCCCCTCCAAAATCTTGTTGCCCTGCATGTCACAGAGGATTATTGTTTCCTCCGTCCTCAAATCACGCTTGACTTTCTCGGTCATGCTGGGGACTGTTGCCTCACGTTCACTGAACTCCACCACCATCGTACCACCATCCAGAATAATGGAACCTGACTCCACCCTTCCTATATAGATGTTCCTTTTGAGAGAGAAAGAGAAAGAGAAATTAGAAAAAGAAAAAGAGAAAGGGAGAGTAAATCAATCAAATATGAGGACCAGAAAGGGTAGCCTTTAAACAGTTTATTTGATCACAGGCTTTCACTTCAAACAGTTGAATTCATGTTCTTGGATGTTAACAGAGAATGAGTCCACAGATGATTTACATGCTAAAAGGTAAAGGAAAAACAATAAACTTAAGACATTCAGATGCAGTCACAGGTAGTTATTTCGGGATCTATTTGATCCATTTATTGCAAGTAAATCGCTGTTTAATTTGGGTTCATACCATTTTAAGGTCTGTAATTGTTGTGCAGTAAATCAGCAGATTTTTGGGGGGGGTTTGTGTGTCAGGTTAATGCAGTTTATCACAACAAAATGAACAGAAGAGTTGACAATGTATCTGTCAGTGTTTACAGACAAGTGTTGGTATTACTGTTGTTAGCAGGTGGACTAATCTGTCATGATAGCAGGCAGGTCGTTGCTACTCGCGTTACTGGGTAAAAAACAAATATCCTGCGGTTAAACTCGTGCTAAGAGTTTGGACACACTGTGTGAATACACTGTTTGCAAGGAAGGAATGATGTGTGAACACACAGTATGTGAATACACTGTTTGCAGCTGCGGTAAACACTATGTCATCTGTACATAATGGCTACATAATGGTCAAAAGTGCGGACCAGAAGTCTCATAACCGAACCGGAAACTGGCTGCCCGTCATGGCAGCCTCCGTATCTCCGTGAGGAAAAAGGTGGATAGATGCACAATGGCTTTCCACTAGCTTTATGCTAATGGTTTGTGTGTACATTTTCCATATATATTGATGTTATGGCAAGGTTTAGTGTATTTGTAGCAAAGCTTACAGTTAAAACGTTCATTGTGGGATTTGAATCTATACACAAGAGTGAAATTGAGTATTCCTGTGATTGCAACAAATGAATCGGTATTATTTTTTGCATATACTTTACAGTTCTAAGATACTTTTACATTATTGTATTCATTGTTGTCAAATACACACAGTATTACTAAAAACACATGTTGTCCACTCAAGTGCACATGTGAAAATCTCTTAGAAAAATCTGGATAAAAAAAATTAAAAAGTTCAACTCTTGTTTTTTCAAGCCCTAAGAACAAAAAAAGAAAAAAATCCTGGCTGAGGTTGTCATAATTCATGCATGAAAGGGTTGATATTATTAAAATCTGGTGCTGGCTGCAAGCTTTTTATAGAATCAATGGCAGGGAAGAGATGAACTCTCAAATCCAAATAATTTCATAAGTTATGAACTAGATCAGATTAATTTTGATTAACAGTGTTATTACCACCTTATGACAATTTGTATGGACATTAATGAAGTTTAATGAAATTCAAATGATAACATTGTATTCTACTCTGTGTCCTAATTTTCTATCAAAAAGCCCAGAAGACTTTGGAAATTGCTGTTTTATAGTTACTCCCTTTTAATAATGTATGTCATGTACTGTGAGGACAGTGTAACATTCCTTCAATGATGTTACTGGTGGCAAACTGCAGCAACCTTCATTTACAATTAAGTTTTGTATGACCCCATTGTTTTTCCAGCGTTCTGTAGTTTCTTACCTGGAGAATCTTTTTTCTCGAGGTTGGGGGGCTGGCAAGGGGACTGAGGTGGCTGAGGCAGATGGTCGTGATGCAAATGTAAAGTGGGGAGCAGGTGTGGGGGGTTGCGGTGCTGCAGCAATTGTAGGGCCTTCCTCCTCACCAGCGACCTCAAATCGGTCCCCATGTTCATCGTCTATAATCCCTGTGGGGTCGGGGAACACGATGGTTCCATCATCAGCCACAAGATAAATTGTGGCTGGATTGAGCTGAGGAGCAGCAAAGTAAAAGGAAATTTTATCAGGACAAAAGAAAACAAAAAGACAAAAACAACAGTGAACATATGATACCTCTTGTATAATGCATGCAGTCAATTTAACCCTCAGCTCCTATTTACTGGGGTTAATGTTGTTCCTGTTAAGGCCATATTTATAAATTAACCCTTTCATGACCTGTTTTAATGATGGAGTGCTAATATCATCATAAAATTGGAAAATTTGCAATATATCAAAAATTCTAAAAACAATCTGATTTACTCCTACTATTATTGGAACAGTCATATGCCTGCCTTTGAGCAGTGTCCACACTGATATGTTTGCATAAAGTTTGCTGGAGAGTTTTTTTTTCATTTCATATGGGCATGCGCAGTAAATTTTATAGGTAGCACTAGTGATGGTGAGATGAAGCCTCATGAGGCATTGAAGCTTTCCAGCAAATTGGTTCAGAAAAGGGTTCATTTCTCGAGGCTTCATGTGCACACGAAATCACCTGCTGGCCAAAGTGTGTAAGACAGGCAGTTGTGATCTTAACCATGTAATCTGTGATACACAGTATTTTGTGTCAGTAATGGGTGTTGGGAATGACTATTAATAATAATAATGATGATGACGATGATTATGATGATGATAATAACAATAATAATGATATATAATAATAATAAAAATTTAATAAAATATATGACCATATAACTTTATTTTTAGCAATATAGTGTATTTTCTAGTGAGTATCAGGACTATACTGTATCAAATACATGTACAATAAACTGTTATTGTTTTGTGAATGCAGCCTATGTGTACAAACCAATAATTTGGCCAAAAATTGTATTGTGGTGTAGTGTCATATAATATAATAACGGCAAAAGGGGTTATATTCGTGTTTTGTGTCACTTCTGTGCAAACCTCACACCAAGATCTGAACCGCTTCCCGAACCAGTCACATCGGTACAGCCGGGCAGCGAGGCTTCGGACGTCATCAATGACGTCACTCGTCTGAAACGCTACAAGCCTCGATACGCGCATCGTGGAAACTCTTCCTGGATTACTCGACACATGGAAGCATATGGCTTCGAAGCATCGGCACACCACGTAACATCACTAGGTAGACAGAAAATCAGACAACACAACTTCACAGTTAGCTGCTGGTATATTTGAATGCACATATGAACTTTACCCTAATCATGAATTCAAGCAAATGATTTGCACACAGGACCAGTTTCCTCCTCTTGTCCTTGGCTGACAGCGGTGCATGGGGGGAGCAACCTGTCACTGCCTGTCTTTTTGCAAAGGTGCTACAATGGTATTCTGGAATAAATTTTCAGAAATTTCTCAGAAACCTATATTTTGACTTTCCCTCTTGTGAATTAAGCCTTGAAAATAGAGAACTTATCTTTGTGGGGAAAAATAACCACCAGTTAAAACTGTGTGTTTTTTACATTTTACAATGGGTTTCAATGGAAACCATTTTTGGCCTTAACAGGAGAACAGGGCCCAAAGTTGTATATAGTACATTTTAAGGTGTAGACAGGAGATCTTCCTTGAGCATGATGTAGGCCTACCCTGCAAAAATGACCTCTGTGCAACCTAGGAACTTCATAGCATGATCACAGCCAAAATGACAACCAAATGAAGAGGGGGGCGTGTCCATTTTTGGCCTAACAGGTACTCGAAACTGTTATGTTTTTAAATGTTAATTAAAAAAACAATATTGTACTATACACACATTTAGGAAAAGTCTGTGTTCTACAGGTATGCCTACATAAGTTTTATTCAAATTGTTATCACATCCCTCAGTGCAAGATACACACCTTGGAATTCTTTACCATGAAAAATAACTCCCCTCAGGGGAATGGAACCCCGACGCCCTGTCAGAAGTTATTTTTCAACTGTCACCGGCTCACTATACATTATCCCTTACCTATAGCCTGACCAGGGACAAAGACTGCAAGTTAGCTGAGGCTAGATGTCTTATATGCATCACATTTTCCCATTTTTTTGTGGCAATGCTGTATGTATGATCCCTGTTAAATAAACATTAAATAAATTGCAAATTTTAAAAGCAGTCAAAATGACTGCCTCTGTAGTTCTAGTGTTAAAAGTCAATTGAGCCCCAAAATATCAAAGATGACTGCAGTTTATTTATCAATAATGTGTAACATTATGATGATAAAAGTATAGTTACTCTTAACATCTTCAACATAGACACACAGAGGAGGCTAGGCCTCAACAACCGAGCCCTTAATAACTTTACCAACTAAATACAAACCTTAAATATACGTGCTAGATTAGCAAAGCTGAAGTCCAGAAAACGAATCCTAAATGTTCTTTCTCCTCGCCAGAGGTCGATTCTCCTTAGGTCCATCTTTGCAAACAGCTCGAAATGGTTGGTCTGGCTGCAGCAATAACGTTTTTCCTAGTTCAAAAAAACACTTTTTGGCGGGCCAGCACGACCGGGCGCAGGGGTGCTGTGATTGGTTGTGCGCTGCTGCAGGGCGGTGACATGTGGGACATGATGCAGGTGACGTGTGGGTAGGGTAGGCTGATCTGTCCCGGAGTCAGTTTGACAGGATTTGAGTATAAACATCTGTCATTCAAAATATGAATCTTTATTCATGAGCATTATTCACAATCTGTATGCAATAAGCCCAATGGACCTGGATGACTTTCATATTACATTTCACTATCATCAGAGCCATCATCCCATGTAGCTCTTCCCTCTTTTTCCTTGGAAACATTTGCAAAACTTTGGCACCAGCATAAATCTGTAAAAGGCAATCTTACAGACATGCAGCAACATCTTGCTGCCAGAGGTGGACAGAGTACACAACTTCAATACTTGAGTAAAAGTACAGATACTCCTTGTCAAATATTACTCCAATACAAGTAAAAGTAGCTTATTCAAAATATAACTTAAGTAAAAGTACTAAAGTATTTGCTTAAAAATTTACTTAAGTAAAAGCACTTAAAATATCTCAAACATCATTTTCATCATAGTAAGTGCAATTAAGAATACACTGATGCAGATTCAGTGACAGAAATGTTTATTTATAGCTGAAAAATAGCATGTTTTTACTGACTTTGAACAGAGAGCATTACAACATCCTCCCAAGGAGCAATGCAATAAGTATGTAAGTATAATATGACAATAACATGACAAGTGAAGTAGACCCTGTGAAGTTCAAAACTAAAACCTCGAACATGTTCTTGAGATATGGCCATGGATGCTTGGGGGGAGTTTCTCCAGTGGTGTACTTCAGCACAGTACTCAAGTAAATTTACCTTGTTATTGTCCACCACTGCTTGCTACACATACCTTCTTGTTATGTTAACAAGGTCAATTAAACAGTCCTGGAATGGTCTGTAGTGCCTATTTACAGTAGCGTCAAACAGAGCTGCCATGTCAGGGTGATGCAAACTGAACTCTTGTTTGTGCCCTAATCTTGTCCTCTTCCACATTAAACGGATCAGTGCCAAACACTGATTGTCTGGTCAAGAAATTTCCCGTTTCTTGTCTGTAACGATCTGCAGCAGCAGAGGATCCAGGCAGTAGGTCTTCGGGGACCCTTTTCCTGCATCCACCTTGGGCCAGGACATTGGGAATGCCTTTCCCTTAGAACAAAAGAAAAACAAAGGACATTAAGTGTAATAACAACTTGTCTTCTCCATCGAATCTTTAGCTTATTCACGGGTAATATATACATACCGTAAAACCTGCCTATATTTGGGACAGGCGTCTATATGAGACAGGCCTTTAATTCCTTTTCACACAAAACTCTTTGTGTGAAACAAAACACTGAAAATGCTCAGCAAAGATATGAAATACTATCAAATTGATTATCATTGATTAGTAATATTCATATATTCCCAGCAAACAAAACAACGTTCGGGAAACGTTGATTGGGACTCTTCTTTTAATTGAAGTTTTACAGTAGGTTGGTGCCATGTATATTTCTGGGTTAATTATCACCATTGTGTTTGCAATGGATTTGATCAGTTTAAATCACAATTACAAACTTGTTTATAACACTTTATATTCAATTTCCATATGTGGACATAGTCTATTCCAACATAATTTTGGACCTTTTAAGGTATAAATATTAGTTTGGTTGCTTCAACGCTTAACTCCATTTTCTTGCGTTCCTCATAATTGGTCCATCCCCTGTAGATTGAGACAGTAACTATTTCAAAGACAACTATGACAACAATTCTTTTGCTAGTTAGTTAGTCGATGTACAAGATAATGTCATGTTTTATGGTTTCGCAGACCGGGCACAGCAGAGGCGCAGCGCACCTGCGCTTCGCCAACTGGGTGTGGCCAGGCGGATTTTGTAAGTTTGGCACACCGTGCGCCCTGGCGCAGCTACTCCTCTTTCCCACCTCCGTCCCTCCATCCAGCGCAAGTCGGAAAGAGGGAGGAGAGAGGGCGTGGAGTGGGTTTAACACACATCACACCAATCAAATGAGCCCCTCTCCTCGCCCTTAAATGCGCCGTGCGCGACGGCGTAATGAGAGTTTACTCAATTTGCCATGGCGGAAGAGAGCAGCAGCATCAGACAGCCAAACTTCTCCAAGGAGGAAACTGATGTTTTGGTCCGGGAGGTCCAAGCTCGCAGTGTTCGATTATACGGAACTGCGAGCAGACCTCCACAGGCTGATGATGCAAAGGTAGGCTGGGAGGAGGTCACCACAATTGTAAATCAATGTTGCGTTTCTCTCATGCTCGTGCTCTCTCTTTCTCTCTCGCAGTCTCACTCTGTTTCTTTTCTTCTGACTTTTCTAAGATGGCAGATGCTGAATATATACTCCCTATCTGATGCTGTGGCTGTTTGGGGTTGGCTGAGAGGGATGTGAACTCATTATTTTGCAGCTGTTCAAGTTGGGTTTCCATTACGCGTGCCAAACGGTGCCAATCCCCTTTGATCTGACATCAGATGTGACGGGACAGTCGATATAAAGATACGTTTATGTGCTAATTGCAGATAGTTGCATTGAATAGTGGTGTTTGTGGGTATTTATTGCATCGTTAATGTGCCTGACATTCTGCAAACCTGCCTGTGAGGTTTTGGTGACGTGTGCGTCAGCCAAACTTCGGCGTACACCGGCTGCACTCCACCTGCGCTGACAGTAGACATGGTTTCAGTTGTCGAGCTTTTAGCGCACCTTCGGCGAAGTCTTTTGGCACGAAACTGTCACTGCGCCAAGCTGGATCTGTCGACACCTCCCCCTGCTGCGCCGCCACACCCATCTCAGTGCACCTCAGTCTGCCAAACTACCAAACTGAGCGCGCCTCGGGTTGCGCTGCTCGAAACTTGCGCTACCACCTGCGCTGCGCCAGGAAACTAGAGCCCATAACGTGTGCAGGGTCCACTTTGGGGCCCAGTATGGGTTTGCATGTGAATCCAGAGGTAGATGAGGACACCAGTGTTTAACATTTTACACACCTGAAATACGATGGGCATTCCATGCCTGCACTGTTCTCTGCATTCCAACGCTGCTGACCTGACAGCTTAGATTGGATGTGCAGTACTTGATTAGCTGATCATCCAGGTCCAGTGATCCCTGGTCGATCATTTGAACCAGAGCCATTTTGATGGGATAATTCACCCTTTGGTTTATTTCGGGCCAGATCCTCTCTACGGTGTGGTTCTGTTGAAGGAAATGATCCATGTGTAAAAGTATTACAGAACAAGTCCAGGATGTAAAGTGTCCTTGACACAGTCAGCATAACATACAACATAGACAAATATCTAACATGTCCCATACAACATAGCCTAATATTATATATAACATTGATTATGTCCAAGTGCAGTGATGTTGGTTGAAGCAGTGGTTCTCAACTGGTCTACCCTCAAGACCCACATTTTTCCTTAATCATCAAGTCGCAACCCAAATTTTTGAAAATTTTAAATCATTCACAAAAAATAGCGCAGCAATATGGAGTCATCTTTGAAGGTACTCATCAGGTTTGTCCTTATAAATCGCTAAAAAAGAAACCCCGGTTTTATAGCCAGAAAAATGCCTACAAATATTTGATTTTGGATACCAGAAAATTGCCTAAAAATACCTGGTTTTGTTGCCCAAAAAACAATTTTTTCCCCTCAGCCCAGCAACCCACTTTTGAGTCATGACCCACCAGTTGAGAACCGCTAAACCACTGAGTTAAAGGATTTGACTGTACTTGATGTAAAACACTAATCACCAATCCTCTTGCCAATGAGATTTTTTTTCAACACTCTGGAACCTTTTTAAAGCTGTGTAGTCTGGAGTGGCCTAAAATGTAAAATTCATGAATGGTATCTCACTTTTGTTGATGTTGTCTGGCGATAGGGCTGTCTCTCCTGGTTGTGCCTGTGCTCGGCCAACAATTCCTGGATGAACAGGGTGAGGTAGAACTCTGTTCCATGGTCCACTCTGACCTGGTCCCACAACCCATTTGTAAGGACTGCATGTCTGAAAAACAACAATATGAACTTAATAAAATGTGTCTGTTATAATTAAAGGTCAGTTATCCAATGACCCTGCCATACCTTACATAAATCAGAAAATGAATACATTAAAGAGTAACTAAACCTCAAAACCACTTTTTTCTGCTGAAAACTAATGTATTTGGGTATAAAATAATGTTGTTGATTGATCCTGATCTAAATATTGTCATTATAGTCACAGTATTTTAATCTCATGTACTTAGTTGTAAAAATGCATAACATCTGCCCTCCATGGGTTGAAACCCAGCTATTGCAATCAAATATTGTTATTGGCTGAGATGGAGGCCTATGATGTTTTGGAGGCAGCTTTCGTCACCAGCTGTCCCCGTTCGCCCCACCCTTGCTATAAAAGCAGCATCTGTTTCTCTGTAACCCATAGCCAGTAGGTTGGATTAAACAAACTGCATGAATATCGAGTGAGTGTAAAGTTGGAGTGTTAGGGTTGATTGTTTTGTGGAAATCATAGTTAGTAGTAGTGAGTGATTTTTATATAAAGGGTAGAATAATAACACCCACCTCCCCCCTGGCCGTGCTCATTTTCAAATATTCTGATCAAGAGACACATCATTCACACACAGCTGAGAGGAAGACACACAGCACAACAACATCCTGTTCCTCCTCCTGCAGCTCTGTAACTCTCTCTGTCTGTTCCTGCAGTTATCAGCTGCTACAACCTTGATTTAAAAAAGTTAAATCGTGGTGTATCCCGGAGTTCTGCCGACACTGTTACTGAACCTGTCTGCAGCAACAGACCGGAGCTGGGGGTGGACTCAGCGCGGAGCTTCAGAGATCTAGCCGGTGTTGTGTCGATTTCCCCTACCCCTTTCCCCCCGCTGATTTTCCAAGTTTCGTATATCAAATAATTGCATATACTGTGTCGTATTATCGGTAAGCACTTGACTTGCACGTGTTAAGTCCATTGTTGAGCCTTTGGCAACATGTCCACATTATCATAAACAGTCTCAGTATCCCTTTTCTTTGCGCTTTTAGCCTATTTAAGAAGTCAAGTTAGCTTGCAGGGTGCACACTGGCTTTGCTCTTGAATATAAATATCAGATAATTGCATCTATTGTGTCGTATTATCAGTAAGCACTCATGCTAAGTCAATTTTCAGGCCTTCGGCAACATGTCCACGCTAGGCGCTTGACCTGCATGTGTACAGACCTATTGGTTTATACAGCAGTAGCAATTTTTGACAAAGCAGCAGAAATCGTCAAAACACCAGCAGCAGACCGGGGCTCAGCGCTGAGTCTGTTTTCAACGGCTGGCTGGGTCTGCAGCTGCAGGCGGCTGCTGCGGACGGATTCAGTGCGGCACTCCGGAGCTCCAGCCGGCGGCTTCACGCTGAGTCTGTTACCGAGGCTAGCCTGCATGCTAGTTAGCACTGTGTGTGTACTACATTTATGTGTGTGATAGAGGTACGGCTCAAGACCACCATGGTCCTCCACCACACAAATGCCAACTTCAGGGGTTTCCTCATCCACCTGAAAAGAGCCTTCTGTGGCAGAGGTGCCTTGTGATTGTGTGTGGCTCTCTATTTTCTGTGTCACTGAGTAAACAAACAGGAAGAAAACCATGAATGAAGACAAAATTAACATCTCCTGCCCTATCCTCTGACGTCCACGCCCCCTCACCCACTACTAAATTGTATTAAGGATAATACTAACAGAGAGCTCTAATCTACTGAGATTATGTAAGTAATGGATTCATTGATAGCTTAATTAGCCTAATGATAATGTAACCTGCATTGTGTCTCACACCAAATTCAGTCACACTGGAACTGGAACCAGCAATCACCGGATTGAGAGACGGACGCTCTGACAAGGAGGCTAAAACCCATGGGCCCTAGCATCAGTCGCCTGAGCATCTACTAAGGTGTTGGGAGGGAGGTTAATTCACCCACTGGCTACTGTTACAATAGCAATGTGGTATACAGTATTAAAAGATGGAAATAATTGTTTGACTTACTGGTACACCTCCTCATAAATTGTTAGATTATTTTTGACGGGCATGGTAGAATGTCCAACAATTTTTTTGCTGAATCCATCCATTGCAATGACATGGGTAACACCATACATGGCCAGTTTCTCATTTTGGTCCATGTGTAGTTTGTGACCCATGTATTCCGCTTGATATGGCTGAGGGTTCAGGTTTCTTGCACCCTAAAAAGGAACAAATGATAATATTAATGATCACATTTACATTTCTATGGCTACACATACTACCTGCAGTGACAAACTTAAGCCCTGCCCTACTTTAACTACTGTAGATTACATCCTCAAATAACCAACCACAAGGTCAAAAACTTAACCTGGTTAAAACCACCATGATCATGTCTGGCGTTCTCTCCGTTAAACGATTTCAGTGCGCAGGAGTATTTTCCTTGACAGAAAAGCTCCTTCAGCCAATCAGCACTCAGCTCAAATAGATAAAAAAAAATCCAAATCCAGTTGGAAGAATGGCAAAAATGTCTTTACTCCCTTAGTGCATATTGTTGTTCTTGTTTAATCGTTATTTAGTCTATTTCTGCAATTACAGCAATTACGGCTGCGTTTACTCTACTGGCAATGTTAGCGCTCGTTGCTTCAGGAGCTGCCATTATTGTTTTTCAAGCAATGGACTGTATTTTACATTTTACTTGTATATAAATTATCCATTAAATGTGTTGCCTTTATTTAACATGTGCAATAATGACCTAGGAGCAGACAAAGCTCCATAAAACAGAGAGAAGGCCAGAATGATAAGTAGAGCAAACAGAAATGTTGAGCTCACATGATCAGGATGGTTTTAACCAGGCTATCAAAATCATCCACACTTTATGTGGATATAAGCTTGGTAGGCCTTTTTCATGGCAGTCATTAATAATTAATTAAGGTTCTGTTCCATTCAGATATTTGGACTGGCTTCCTGTCTGTCAAAGACTTGATTTTAAAATACTGTTGTTGGTTTATAAAGCAATGAACAGCTTAGGGCCAAAATATATTTCTGATCTGCTGGTATGTTACACTGAACAAAAATATAAACGCAACACTTTTGTTTTTGCTCCCATTTTTCATGAGCTGATCTAAAACATTTTCTATACACACAAAAGATCTATTTCTCTCAAATATTGTTCACAAATCTGTCTAAATCTGTGTTAGTGAGCACTTCTCCTTTGCCGAGATAATCCATCCCACTTCACAGGTGTGCCATATCAAGATGCTGATTAGACAGCATGAATATTGCACAGGTGTGCCTTAGGCAGGCCACAATAAAAGGCCAGTCTGAAATGTGCAGTTTTATCACACAGCACAATGCCACAGATGTCGCAAGTTTTGAGGGAGCGTGCAATTGGCATGCTGACTGCAGGAATGTCCACCAGAGCTGTTGCCCGTGAACTGAATGTTCATTTCTCTACCATAAGCCGTCTCCAAAGGTGTTTCAGAGAATTTGGCAGTACATCCAACCGGCCTCGCAACCGCAGACCAGCTGTAACCACACCAGCCCAGGACCTCCACATCCAGCATGTTCACCTCCAAGGTCGTCTGAGACCAGCCACCCGGACAGCTGCTGCAACAATCGGTTTGCATAACCAAAGTTCTGCACAAACTGTCAGAAACCGTCTCAGGGAAGCTCATCTGCATGCTCGTCGTCCTCATTGGGGTGGAAATTAAATAGTTTGACACAAATTAAAACCTAAACAGAAGACAGATGAAACAGAATAAAAGTTCATGCGATTTATGTCTTTTTATGTTGCCTATTGCTTTTACTTGTTGTATGTTTTATGTAAAGCACTTTGAATTGCCTTGTTGTTGAAATATGCTATACAAATAAACTTGCTTTGCCTTACCTAGTGTAGCAGAGCCTTTCCAGAGAGCCAACATTCACAACAGCAGAACCCTGACTCTGTTTAATCTGAATGGAACAGGTCCTTAATTAGTGTCCTTGGTAACAACTGTGTTTACCTGATATTTCATGTCTATGTGGCTGCTGTGAAAAAAGTCTATTGGTGAATAAGTCAATTCCTCCTAGATTTGTTTTAGTATTTCCAGTGCAGCCTGCAAAAAATCCTAATAAACATGAACATGTGATGCATTTACCACCTTTAGCTATGATTGATGACAAGACCCTTTGAAACTCAAGCCTACCTGCCGTCGCTCCTGGTGATAGGGCTCATGCATCTGTGCCAGCATCCTCCCTACTCGACGCTCCGATGCACGGACACCCTGAGCTGCTAAATACCCGGTCATCATTTTTCGCCCATAGCTTGGTCCAGTCTGTTATTTAAAGAGTGTAACATACAGTGGTTTTAAGTAAAGGTGATACCTATACAGTCTATGGGTGATACTGACAATGTCATTTCAATTACATTTATTATCTAGAATGTAACATTTATGAATAAACGTTGGTGTGCTTACGCACAATAATAATAATCTACTGATAGTCGAATTTAGTGTTTTTATTTTTATTTTGTTACATGTCTTATATTGTCATGATTCATATATCAAAGTGAGGGACACACCTGGTCTATGGCCTCTGCAATGGCCGTCTCCAGTTGTTGATCGGAGATGTACTCTCTGACTAGTCCCCTGTTGATCCGGAACTCCCTCACGCTTCTTTCTGAAGCTCCCCTCCGCACCCCCATATCCGTTATTAAGTAGTTGGAAATTTGCTGGTCCAAAAAGCCATTTCCATACATTTGGCGTATGGTCTCTCCATAGTCACATCCAGGTCTGTACTGAGCTGGTTTAAATCTTATTTATCTGATCGTTTTCAGTTTGTTCACGCTCATAATGAATCGTCCTTACGTACCAAAGTTTGTTTTGGAGTTCCGCAAGGTTCTGTGCTCGGACCAATCCTATTTACTCTATATATGCTTCCTTTAGGTAACATCATTAGAAATCACTCTATAAATTTCCATTGTTATGCGGATGATACTCAGTTGTATTTATCGATGAAGCCAGAAGAAACTAATCAATTAACTAAACTCCATAACTGCCTTAAAGACATAAAAACTTGGATGAGCACCAATTTCCTGATGTTAAATTCAGACAAAACTCAAGTTATTGTTCTTGGCCCCAAACAACTCAGAGACTCTTTATCTGATGACATAGTTTCTCTAGATGGCATTGCTCTGGCCTCTAGCACTGCCGTAAGAAACCTCGGAGTAATATTTGATCAAGATTTGTCTTTTAATTCTCATTTAAAACAAACCTCACGGACTGCATTTTTTCATCTGCGTAATATTGCGAAAATTAGGCCTATCCTGACCCGAAAAGATGCAGAAAAATTGGTCCACGCTTTTGTTACCTCAAGGCTGGATTATTGTAACTCTCTATTATCAGGTAGCTCTAGTAAGTCCTTAAAAACTCTCCAGCTAATTCAGAATGCAGCAGCACGTGTACTAACAGGAACTAAGAAACGAGATCATATTTCTCCTGTTTTAGCTTCTCTGCACTGGCTCCCTGTAAAATCCAGAACTGAATTTAAAATCCTACTGTTAACTTATAAAGCTCTAAATGGTCAAGCTCCGTCATATCTTAGAGAGCTCATAGTGCCATATTATCCCACCAGAACACTGCGCTCTGAGAACGCAGGGTTACTCGTGGTCCCTAAAGTCTCCAAAAGTAGATCAGGAGCCAGAGCCTTCAGCTATCAGGCTCCTCTCCTGTGGAATCATCTTCCTGTTATGGTCCGGGAGGCAGACACCGTCTTCACATTTAAGACTAGACTTAAGACTTTCCTCTTTGATAAAGCTTATAGTTAGGGCTGGCTCAGGCTTGCCCTGTACCAGCCCCTAGTTAGGCTGACTTAGGCCTAGTCTGCCGGAGGACCCCTTATAATACACCGGGCACCTTCTCTCCTTCTCTCTCTCTCTCTCTCCTTCTCTCTCTCTCTCTCTCCGTCTCTCTCTCTCTCTCTCGTGTCCTATTACTGCATCTTGCTAACTCGGCCATTCTGGATGTCACTAACTCGGCTTCTTCTCCGGAGCCTTTGTGCTCCACTGTCTCTCAGATTAACTCATATGGCAGCGGTGCCTGGACAGCGTGATGTGTGTGGTTGTGCTGCTGCCGTGGTCCTGCCAGATGCCTCCTGCTGCTGCTGCCATCATTAGTCATTAGTCATACTTCTACTGTTATTATACACATATGACTATTGTCACACTATTGTCTCACAATTTGTTATGCTGATCTGTTCTGTACGACATCTATTGCATGTCTGACCGTCCTGGAAGAGGGATCCCTCCTCAGTTGCTCTTCCTGAGGTTTCTACCATTTTTTTTCCCCGTTAAAGTGGTTTTTTTGGGGAGTTTTTCCTTATCCGCTGCGAGGGTCATAAGGACAGAGGGATGTCGTATGCTGTAAAGCCCTGTGAGGCAAATTGTGATTTGTGATATTGGGCTTTATAAATAAAATTGATTGATTTAATTGATTGATTGATGTTTACTTTCCAGATTATTTGTGATGTCAAGAATATCAGCAGTTATTATTAATTTATTAATTAGTTTGGAGAAACAGAATATTTCACAACTGTCACTGAATGTATTGACTAGAGTTAGAATAACTTACATGTGTTTACATTAATAGTGGTGAATTGTAACTTAGTACATTTACTCAAAAACAGTAGGCCCACTCAAGTTCAGATTTGATTTCCTTTTACTCAAGTATTGCCATTTAATGCTAGGTTAAACTAATGCTGCTGTAAAGGCAAATATCATACTTTATACTGCACTACATTTATTTTTCTGCTTTAGTTACTTGATATTTTCAGATTATTAATCCAAAATATACAAAACTAATATATGATTATATATATTATAGATTAAACCACCCAGCAATATTATTAAGTCATTAAATGAGATCCACCTTTACCAGCTGCAACATTAAAGTGATCTACACTTGAATGCATCAATAAATATAATACAATTATACTAAACACTGTCTTCTATTCTGCAATGGGCCATTCTACAAAATGACAACTTTAACAATTGGTACTTTTAGTAGCCAATATTTTGATCTTAGTACTCTTGTACTTTTACTCAAATTATGTTTTGAATGCAAGAATTTTACTTGTAATAGTGTTTCTGCTGTCTACTTTTACTTTGGTAAACAATCTGCGTTCCTGCATCCACTGTATGTTAACAGTAATTTATTGGAATACTTAATAGATTTTCTTACATGCACATATCACCTGAGAGAGAGTAGCCCTGAGTTTTGTGAGTTGATGGGTTCGAAAGTTTTTTTATAAACTTCGTGAAACACTGTCTACAAAAAAACATCTTCATTATTTGTTCTCTCTCTTGTTCTCTCTCTCTCTCTCTTGTCAAGTCAAATGTAATATGCACCTTGTATCAAACGGCATAAAAGTACTCATAAGTACTACCGAGTTTGAGATTCCAACTACAAGCTGAGCACACAAATGCAGCTAATTGGGCTGATGTCAGCTGGCAACTGCATCACCAAAGCCAGTGAAGCACTACTTAGGAGTGTGGGAATCGCCTGAGACCTGTGGACAAAACTAAATTGCAGAAGTTAACTACAGTGCTGCTAAATGGATGGCAACTAACTGCAGATCAGTCAACATCCTGAAAGACTCGGGTGTATGGGACAATCTCAGGTTAGCATGTTGTTACGGTTTCAGACCACTCTGTTGTAGCAGAGCAACACTGATTTTAAAGAAAGAAATCTAAAGGCCAAGATCATTTCTTTGCTTTCATTTGAATCCCAATCAAGCCAGTAAAAACTGTTTTATCTTTTTGATATGGGCTTCAAAACTGTTTTGAAATACAAAATAATGGAATTTTAAACATGCAATTAAACTTCAATTCAATCGATCAATCAATTTTATTTATAAAGCCCAATATCCCAAATCACAATTTGCCTCACAGGGCTTTACAGCATACGACATCCCTCTGTCCTTAAGACCCTCACAGCGGATAAGGAAAAACTCCCCAAAAAAACCCCTTTAACGGGGGAAACTTGCAATAAATAACGATTAGGGCTGGGCAATATGGCCTAAAAAAAAAAATCTGAGATTTTTTTCACAACAAATCATGATTTAAATCGATTGTTTCCCCTCCTACTTACAAAAAAATAGTTGTGGCCTGGTAGCACATACCTGGGGTCCAAAACTTTCAGCATGTGAATAAACCCCGGCTTTTCCACGGTAGCCTATGGGCACCATATCTCTTGCAATATACATTGCGACTGCATCTGTGATTGCTTTCCACCGGACCCCTTTCTTATCATACGGCAGTGTTTCCCCTACCATTATATTGGATCACAACAGAAGTCATTTAAGGTTATCTTTCCTACAGAACGGGTCTTGTCCTTTTATTAAACAAACTGAACAGCCTTATGTTACAGGCTGAGCCTGAGTGTGTGTGTGTGTGGGTCTCTGTGTGTGTGTAGTTGATGTAGGAGTTATGAGACGTTAGTGTGCTGGGTGTGGTGTGTGACGTCAGACGGCGGTCAACACTTATTTATCTTAATTACACAACGGTATGTCATTTCTGTCCCTAAAATCCTCCTCTGTATGGAAGCGAATTGTGACTAATATTTAAATTAAAATGTATTTGCAGAAATGCTTTTTCATTTTAAGATTGTGGCTGCATTATTTGACTCATAAATAAAATTAATCATCAGTCATCCTATTTGCATTTTAATTTTCTTCTTCAAGACTGCTCATTCTTTTACTTAATTAAAATGAAAAAGAAAAAGTCATTTGAGATTTAATTTTCAAAATATGCCCCAGCAAATAGATACCAAAATTCAATTTTAAATGTAAAATTTGAAAATTAAAATGCATTTACAGAAATGCTTTTTCATTTTAAGAATGTGGCTGCATTATTTCACTCATAAATAAAATTAATAATCAATCATCCTATTGCATTTGCATTTTCTTCATCAAGACTGCACATTTTATGCCATAATCAAAAAGAAAACAAAGAAGACATTGCTATTTCATTTTCGTGGTCTGCCCTGCAAAA